>NW_022147386.1:86699-359527 GCF_002938485.1 Sitophilus oryzae | reverse complement strand
AAAATGGCCCTTGTAATTTTTTGCGTAGAATTAGTAGTTTTAGAAATATTCCGTCTCGAAAATACCTGAATCTTCTTTCCAAGTCTTAACAAATTGTTTAATAACTCGGCTAAAATTTAATATTTTTTGATGATTCAAAGTTCATTTAAAAGGTAGAATCAACAGCTATCACATTTTGGAACTTGCTTGAATTTTGTGATATTTTATGATAATTCAAATAATAATAAACGACAAAATTAACGACTTAACAAGCTTAGCAGATGAACAGCAAGTTTTCAGATCAGGCAGATCATGCACAGACGCGGTTTTTGTCATAAGACAGATAACAGAAAAATCAATCGAATAAAACAAACCAACGTATGTGTGTTTTATTGATTTAGAAAAAGCGTTCGACCGTGTGCAGCTAAGAGACGTTGTACACCTTCTTTACAATAGGCGAATCTCACACAACCTCGTTAAAACCATAAAAAACATATATGAAGCGAAACAAATACATGCCAAAATTAACAGGGTCCTGGCCGAACCAATAAATGTAGGCCGTGATGTCCGACAAGGTGACTTCCTGACCCTTCTTCTTTTCAACATCATTATGTACGAAATAATAAGAAATGTACGTTTATCGAAGGATCTACAGCGATCTACATCGATTTAACTGCACTGCCAAATCACTTAATATGATAATATCGACCCAGAAAGCTAAATGCATGACGACATCAAAAGTACCACTAAAATGCAAACTGGAAGTCAAAGGCAATGTTATCCAGCAAGAAATGAAGTTCAAGTATCTAGGTATAGAAATCTCAGGATATGGTGATGTAGAGGCGGAGGTGCGAGAACGGACAACGAAGGCAACCAGAATAGCAAGATGCTTGAATGACACAATTATGGCGAAATAAAAACATTGAGGTGGAAACTAAAGCTAGAATTTACAAGACAACGGTACGACGAACAATGACATACACTGCAGAAACTCGAACTGATACAGCAAAAACTAAACAACTATGAGAGACAACCGAAATGAGAGTACTACGCAGAATAGCTGAAAAGACGCTTCTGGACAGGGAGAGAAATGAAAACATAAGAAGAGCATGCATGGTGGAAAACGTAAATGAGTGGGTTCTCGGCAGAAAGGAAGAATGGAACGAGCATATCAGCAGAATGGAAAACAGAAGCATAGTGAGAGTTGCACGCGACAAATCACCGCTAAGTCGCAGAAGCTTAGAAAACGATTGAGCGACAACTTGTCAGTCTGACCGGTAGAGACGACGAAACCAAACGGGCGATTCGCCTAGTATGAAGAAGAAGAAAAATATAAAAAATTTGTCAAATTTATTTTCTGCGTTTGTCCTTAGAAGTTCTCCCTTTAAGCAACTCAAGTTTGAAGTATTTGTTTAATCGCATTTTAATAAAAATCAACTATTCGTGTCTTTTCCGCCTTTTTGGAATTTCCGGAAAGTGTAAACAAAAGAAAATTACAAAATTACGAATAGTCGAATTGGTTTCTTTTTACGAAAAACTTTACAGATAAAGGTGTCATCATTTTTTTACCTAAGAACCAAATCTTCCATTTAGCCGATCATGAAAATAATCTACATTTCATCTTTCGGCCAATATTAGCGAAAAACCCGTTCTTTGTCTCTTTAGGGTCGTTTTTAACCTTTTTCCTGGGACTTTACGAAAAAAAGTGTCAGGACCTTTTTTTTGTAGATAATAACCATAGATAATAACCTAAGCTTCATTTTTTATTCCGAGAAAATTTCTGCAAATTGCATATTTTGGCAAATATTTGCGAAAAATTGATTTTTAGCCATTTGTGTTACAAATTTTTCCCTGAAAACTACTCCCCAAAAGGTACACAATCCGCTTAAAAAACCGACGAATTACGCCGAGACTTTCTTGTCGTGTCCTTATTTACTGAACTACTCTACATTATACTCGCGCGAAGTAAGCCGAAGTAGGTCAAGGTTTAATAGTGAAGAGGGCTATTTCGTGTTTAATCGTCTAACTTTGTCTTGTCTCGGCTTATTTTTATTAGACAAGGAAACACGAAATAACCGCCTTTTCTATTCGACTTTGACCTATTTCGGCTTACTTCGCGAGTAGTGTAAAGTAGGTACGTTTTAGAATATTTAATCAAATATTTAATGTGCCATTTGTATTACTGCTGACCTATTTTTTCCTGGTCTGACTTTCGCTTCTCGGGAACGATATTGGGAGGAGATTCCTTCTTCTCGTTCTTGGCAGACTCGGACGAGCTGCTGCTGACCTCCTTGGCCTCGGCATGTCTTCGCCTCTTTCTACCCCTCCTGCGGCCCTTCCTGCCACGCCTTCTTCGCCTCCTGCGTCTACCCCTGTCCATCGGTTCCGTATTATCTAAATAAATAAAAAATAAGAATATTAGGTATACGGGAGTTGGCTTGTTTGTGTGTGTGTAATTAAAACGATGCAAATTGCACTATCAAGGAAGAGGCAATACTGAATATGCAACCCTTGTAGAATGATTGGAAGAGGACTTAATCACCGCGACCTTAGAAATCTATTGTGTGTTTCGTTTTCTTGAATTATAACGGGCTTTGACAAAAGCCAGTATCTGAGACGGCTTCGTAGAGGCCAGCTCTTCATCTCCGACATCAGCCGTACCTATGGTTTCCATACGTCCGTTTCAGCAGAGGTCTCAGTCACTACCTGATTTATGATGTTCATTAGTAGGATTATAGAAAGATGTAGTTTTTGTTTCTGATGTTGATGTTCGGCTCGCAGTGATTCCTTTTGTTTAAATCTTCGGTAGAAAGTACCTACTAGAATATCTAAATTTATTTTTATTCACTTTAGGGATTTTACAAAATTTTAATAAAGCTTAAAAGCAGGTAAAAGAAAACACTAAAACAGAGCAGCACACGATGCAATCTGAGGCAATTACATTTATTAGGGTATATTAAGTTATAGTCACTATAAAGTCGCCGTTTTTGACCCCCGTGACTTTTTAGTGGCAATGGATGAGCGACGATCTAGAAGAGAAGATCTAGAACTAGAAGATCAATATTAATTAGATTTAAAGAACATTTAGCTCAGATCTCGGCTCAGATAAGATATGGTAGACCGGATAAATCTTGCGTTGCCGAACATATTGTTGATAATGAACATTGTATAGATCTTAATAATTTAAAATTAATTAAACAAGTCTCAAATTACAGGCAATTAGATGCATATGAAAGCATCAGAATTAATAAATGTAAAGATAGTATGAACAGAGTCAACGGTCCAATTCCTTCAAGTTCTTTGTTCCTACTACTCTAGTGGTGGAAATCTAACTGTTACGCTTAGTTGGCTCTGACTCGGTTGGCTAGATTTTGCCACGCCCACTCGGGGCCCACTGAGCGAGTATATAAACGCTCACCTTGTGGATTGTACTTTAGTTTATAATCATCTGCTGATGATGCTAACATGGTTAGCGAAACGCGCGTCCAGTGTAAAAGTAAAAGTGTTTTGGTGTATTGTGGTGATTTAGTGTTTTTATTTTGCTGTGTAACACCAAAGGTTCCAAACCTCAACTGTAATCTTCGATGGCTTCACGGTCAACGGAACTGAATCTTTATCGTAAGTTTAGTACTAAGATTAGGTTATTAGAGCAGATATTTGGTTTCTTAAATCATGCAAAGCCAATTCAGTTTATCCTAGTTTTATTAAAGTTGATATTCCGAAAAGTAACGTTAGTGATAAGGTAGAGAAAATTGCAAAACAAAAATGGCTTGATTTAGAAATCAAATTTCTGTATAGTAAACGAAGTATGCTTGAAATTGAAGCCTATGGACTTTACAAAAAACTTACTTATAAGCTAACTAATGTAGAGTATGAATGTTGGTGTCTCTTTCAGAGAAATATGTTTGTGGTTATCAATTCAAAATTTGTTAAGAAAATGTCCATTTTGAATAATAAGTTTAAAAATTAAAAAGCTCTAAAAAACAAACATGTTTTCCAAAGAGACATAAACATAGTGGAAAATCTTTCTTCGCAGACTTTTGATAAACAAGAGCTCAGTTTATTAAACAAAGGTTTAAAGTATGCATTGCCCAACTCTGGTAGCGCTTTGGAGGAAATCATCGTTGGTGTTGAAACTGCTATTCAGCACTTGCCCGAAGCTTCTAAAGTATTTACAAGAGAGGCTTGTAGAAATCAGTTATCAAAAAATATTGTTTCAAGTAATTCATTAAAATCTAACAAAGAGCACAATATTGTCAAGAGTTTGCGTAACAAAGATTGTTTCTATCTAAAAGCTGATAAGGGAAATAAGGTTGTTATATTAGATAAAAAGACTATTACGATAAGGTTAACAACTTAATCGATAATGGCCCCTACATAAATTTGAAAAAGAATCCCTTGCCGAAGATGGTAGCAGACGTTAAAAAAACTCTAAAAGAATGTAACACCCTTATTGATCTTTCTTTAAAGAGGAAATTGCAAGTATCCAATCCCTCATTACCAAAATTGTATGCTTTGCCAAAAATTCATAAACCGGACAAGTCTATGCGCCCAATTGTTTCGGCTGTAGGTTCTCCGACTTATAATTTGGCAAAATGGTTATCAAGGGAGTTCGAAAATTTACCTGATCATGAACCTTCTTTCTCAGTTAAAAATAATATTGAATTCATTAACAAAATTAAAGATATAACATTGCATGAAGGTGAAATTTTGGTCTCCTTTGATGTATCTTCGTTGTTCCCAAGTGTTCCAATTCCACATACTTTAGGCTACTTAAAGGAATTACTGAACGCAAATGGTCTCGACAACAAAAACTGTGAGTGAATATATTGAGCTTACATCGTTATGTATGAAACAAAATTGTTTTCAATTTAATAACAACTTTTTGAACAGCGGGAAGGTACAGCAATGGGTAATCCATTGTCTCCATTTTTGGCTAATTTATTCATGAGCAGGTTTGAAGTGGAGGCTAAGAATCAGTTTGAGTATTTTCCAAGAGTATGGTTTAGGTATGTGGATGATATTTTTGCTGTTTTTGATACACATTCAGACACCATAGATAATTTTATTTCTAAGTTAAATAATCGTTTTCCTTCCATTAAATTTACGCATGAAATTGAGAACAACGACAGATTACCATTTCTAGATATATTAGTTATTAGAAATACTAATAATTGCCTGGAATTTGATATCTATAGGAAGAATACGACCACACGCAGATATATTCCTAATGAATCACATCATAGTGTTGAACATAAAATGGCTAGTTTAAATTTCTTAGTTCATAGATTACTTAGTTTCCCACTTTCCAACGAAAGATATGAAATAAAAAGAGATTACATTAGGAATGTAGCTGAGTGTAATGGATATTCTCCTTCACTAGTTGATAAATTAATTAGAAAACGTAGGTATAGGTTAATGATTTCTGAAAATTCGACTTTTCAAGTGGAGAAAGATACGTCTAAATATTTTTCGATAGCGTTTGATAGAGAGTTATCCCGTGGTCTAAAAGGAATTTTTAAGAATGTCAATTATAAACTTGTGCATAGTGCTAATAATAAATTACAACAATTATTAGGTAATCCAATAGATAAAACACCTCCACTGGAAAGGTCGGGTATTTATGAAATTTCTTGTAAAGATTGTAATCAGAAATATGTTGGGCAAACTAGAAGATCAATATTAACTAGATTTAAAGAACATTTAGCTCAGATAAGATATGGTAGACCGGATAAATCTTGCGTTGCCGAACATATTGTTGATAATGAACATTGTATAGATCTTAATAATTTTAAAAAAATTAAACAAGTCTCAAATTACAGGCAATTAGATGCATATGAAAGCATCAGAATTAATAAATGTAAAGATAGTATGAACAGAGTCAACGGTCCAATTCCTTCAAGTTCTTTGTTCCTACTACTCTAGTGGCGGAAATCTAACTGTTACGCTTAGTTGGCTCTGACTCGGTTGGCTAGATTTTGCCACGCCCACTCGGGGCCCACTGAGCGAGTATATAAACGCTCACCTTGTAGATTGTACTTTAGTTTATAATCATCTGCTGATGATGCTAACATGGTTAGCGAAACGCGCGTCCAGTGTAAAAGTAAAAGTGTTTTGGTGTATTGTGGTGATTTAGTGTTTTTATTTTGCTGTGTAACACCAAAGGTTCCAAACCTCAACTGTAATGAGCGACGGCTACTTTATAGTGACCTAGAAAGGTAGCAGTAACCATTTTGCTATTTTCAATGCTACTATAAATTAGAAGTAACTAGGTGTCGTGGCCGCGACTACCCCGTAACTTAAATTGTTACTATAAAGTAACAAAAACATAATGGAGGCATTATGGTAGCACTTGTTAGTAACCCCTACTTTGAAAAGTTACTATAAAGTTTTTGGTCTTTTATGGTATCATATTCGAAGATTCGGGTAGTTCCAGCCACTTCTTTAAATTACATATTTGCGCATTGCAATCGGGGTGTTTATTTTACACTTTTATGGTAGGTAGGCACTAACCGGTCACTCTCGAAATATACTTCAAAGTGACTATTCCTTATAGAGTAACATTTTAAGTGGCAGAGTGGGCCCAGGAACTATACTTTAGCGGCAGTGACATTTTAAAAAGGACTCGGGACTATATTTGCTAGTTGGGATTATTTGCGTCCTGTAAAAGTTCATAAACATATTTATAGTTTCTTTTTTGCGACGTCCGGATTTTGTTTCGATTTCAGAGTTCATTTGACGGGATTTTGTTCGGATTTCTGAGTTCACTTGTCCGCAATTTTCAAATGTTTTATGGAAACCTTAGCCGTACCAAAGTTTATGGCACGAACGGTAGTCGTCTCGGCGCACTCAGTGACAAGGTATTCTGGTGTTTCCCCATTCTGGCCACAGAATCTGCATTCACCGATTTTTTAACTTCATTCTACTGAGGTAGAGAGTGTGTCCAGTTAAAAACACCGTGATAATCCGAAGATTATTCTTACTTAAATCAAGGAAAATCATTAATTTTTCTAGATCCTAAGTTCTGAGAAATTTCTTCGAGTGTTGATATACTTAACATACCGTTGGAGAATTCCCATTCGATGTTACGAATGGAGTCTTCCAGGTTCTTGAGTTCCGCTTTAAGTCGGTTTCCACTTGCAAAGCAGAACGGTTCTGGTACAGTTAGTGGAATGTTCACTCCTTTTCTCGCGAAATCGCTTGCTTTTTCATTGCCTTTTATTCCTTGGTGAGCTGGCGAGCTTGGTGAGCTGGCACCCAGAGTAGGAGGACTTTATTATAAGCAACCTTTAAGTTTAATATACTTATTTCTAGATTGAATTCTGTTGGTGTATGTGAGTCAAAGATATCTACACATTATTTAGATGTCTTTGGTGTAAATCCCCTTGTAGATTTTGCACAAATCAAACGCTTTGGTATGTAACACTACAATATGGAGCAGATAATGGAGCAGATAAAATGGAGCAGATGGTGCTCCATAGAATGGATAAATGGACTCAATGGAGCAGCAGATAAAACTGTAACTACAGGGATAAATAATATCTATACAAACGGATAAAAAAAATTAGTTGTGAAATATGTTCTCAACACTTGTGAATTTGAGATAAATGCTATACACATAAAGACGTTAATATAAAGATGGAATGATCCAAGAAGACTCATCAATGGTATTTGTCTTGAGTAGAACCTTTTTACTATGCTGTAAAAGCAATAATAAAATCGGTCACAAAACAATGGGTTATAGTTTATGAAACAAACCCCTAGAATGATAGATAAATTCACCAGGGCACATGCAAGCAAAACAGTTTATAGTAAAACACTCACGACAATTTACAGAGAACCTGATAAGCAAATAGGAAAGCTGTCAGAGCTGAAGCGATCTTACTAACAGGGCACTGTAAAAACTTAAGAGGTATTTAAAAATAATGAAATAAACCGACGAATCCAATTATTGCAGATTATGTAAATCAGAAGAAGAAACGGCACAACGCATTCTATTTCAGTGCGGTAGCCAGGAAAATCCTCTTTTCTTTGTATTAGGCAATAATAAGCTATTACATAGCAATATATATAATGGAAGGTTCAGTCTCCAACGAGGTCTCCAATTTATTAGATTTTATGAAAAGGGTACGATTCGGCATTATTGGACAATGTATCTAATCTAGAAATCAGAGAACTACTGTAAATCCTAATCCTCATCATCCTCAATGTAATCTAATTTAAACTTACCGTCATTAACGCTGCGCGCCGACTCCGAATCGTCAGTGCCAGCATGTTCGACAGATAGGGCTCTCCTGCGATGGCGGCGCCTACTGCGGCTTCTCCTGCGTCTTCTGCCACGCCTCCCTCTACCTCTTCGTCGTTTATGACTACATTCTAAAAATATACTTTTTTATTAAATATTTCAATGTAAAAATATTTGAAGTATGACAGCTTCATATACTACATATATAGGTATATTATTTATTTATATTTATTATTAGAAAATGTTCTCTAAATAAACCTCTGTATACACACGCCGGAAGTACTCAAAAGGTAGTAAAGACCAACTGGCTAATAAATAAGCCTTTGAATAAACAGATTAAAGAAGGAGTATATAATACTATCCATGTATTCATCCATGGTGGACAGTATCGTCATCATAGGTCCCCATCCTTGACATTTCCGTTTGACGTTTCAATAGAAATATTTGAATTTCGTTTGAAATTTTGTGGATTTGTTTGTCTTTATTGAGCTTATTTTATATTATTTATTATTTATTCTAAAATTGGTTTTGTTCAGAGGTACTAAATCTAGAAGGAAATTGTGTCAGAACTTAAATTAACAGTGACGGTATGAAATGGTCGGTTGTGCAGCGTGTAGTAGATCTCGGTCAAAAATCGAAGGAAATAATGGAATAACTTTTCACTACTCTTATACGTGTAGTACCAATCATTAATGAAATTAATTTAGAATTAACTAATTATAACATTTCTTGCATTTTCGCTTTTATTTACTACTTGTCAACAATAATTAAGAAACGTCAATTTGACTTATCTGCTTCAGTAGCGTATCTAATAAGTATTTATTAAATAATAATTATAACTTATCTATTAATATATATATATATATATATATATATATATATATATATATATATATATATATATATATATATATATATATATATATATATATATATATATATATATATATATATATATATATATATATATATATATATATATATGTTACTGTAAATGTCCGAAATGTGGTAAAACCTAGGATAAGCGCGATAAAACCTAGGATAAGCGCGCTCAACCTAGGATTTACCAGTGAATTAACACCCTCCAAATAACCACGCTAACCAACTCGAAATGCGATAAAACCTAGGTTTTACTTACTTTTCGGACATTTACAGTGACATATACAGGGTGTCCCAGACTAAGCGTGCATTAAAAGTTTCTAGAGAACTACAAGATCCAGATCGGAGATTTTTTGCACATTATTGTTTTACAATGAGATCTATCGATTAAAAATATTTTCAATATGGCGGCACTTCCGGAAATACCGGAAGTTGACACCAACTTTGTTATTTTAAATGGGGACCCCCATATTTTTTACATACTTAAATTCTCTGTAAAATTTTATGAATATCAAATCAAACTACCTAACATTAACTGTTTTCGAGAAAAAAAAATATTTAAAATTTTTGGAGGAAAAAAACTGCCTTTCAAAAAAACTTGTATAGCCTAAACGTCAAATTTAGTTATTACCACAGCTACTGTGACATAAAGAGAAGACATGTAGCTATCTATTTCAAAAATTAAATTGTTCAAATGTCATATAATAATGCCGGTAGCTGTCATGGAATTGAGCGATTAAAAAATTATCATAAATCATTTTTGTCAAATGGAAACCCACTTTTTTTTTAATTCACTATTGAAAAGGTTTTTCAATTCGTTACTTTTTAACTATCCATATTCCTATACCTATAATAAATAGTTTTTAAGTTATTTAAGATTAAGTTTGAAACGTATATTTTTCTTGATTTTATCTAGCTTAGGCATTAACTGTCAAACAGTCAGACAATTTATTTCCATATGTGAGAAAACGAATTATTTAAATTTCCTATATTATAAATACTAAGAAGTGTATTTATAAAATATATCTCGTATTTTCGCTCTTTAGTGATATCTAATAGTTGATATTATTAATTATTAGATATCTAATAGTTGTTAGATATCTAATAGTTGATATTATTAATAATATACCGTATGAAAGAAAAAAAAAGCGCCAAAGTTGGCTTGGAAATGATGATCTATAACATACTGCTTTTTGAACAAAGTATCACAATATGACAGACATATTGTTTTACATGACTTGACGTTTAAAGTCATAAGCTCCTCGTTAAAATCAAGAAAAATATACGCTTTAAAACTAAATCTTAAATAACTTAAAAATGATTTATTTTAGGCATAGGAACATGTATAGTCAAAAACTAACGAATTGAAAAGCCTTTTCACTAGTGAAATAAAATAAAGTGTTTTAAATAGAAGGCCACATGTCTTCACTTTATGGCACAGTGACTGTGGTAATCACTAAATTTGACGTTTAGACTATACACATATTTTTGACAGACAGTTTATTTCGTCCAAAAATTTTAAATATTTTTTTTCTCAAAAACGGTTAATGTTAGGTATAGAATGTTTATTATCAAAATTCATAAAATTTTACAGGGAATTTAAATATGTAATAAAAAATGGGGACACCCCTTTAAAATAAGAAAGTTGCTATCAACTTCCGGTATTCCCGGAAGAGCCGCCATATTGAAAATATTTTTAATCGATAGATCTCATTGTGAAACAATGATGTGCAAAAAATCCCCAATCTGGATGTTGTAGTTCTCTAGAAACTTCAAATGCACGCTCAGCCTGGAGCACCCTGTATACTACTATTGATTGACAACGTAAAATAAAACAAATTGAGTCTACCTTACATTATATTTTTACATGTTTGACCGGAGTACCGGAATTTAAGTCGGCCATTTTAGGTCCCCATCGCGCTCCATCTAAGTTTTTTGATATGCCCCTTCTCTAGTCTTTTTTATTCAAAGGAATAAGCTGTGGTTGCATCGATACTATTCAAATATCCTCTTATACCTAACGAGTATATTTATCGTTTCTTACCTAAAGGTTCATCGATTTGTCGAAATCGTCTAAAAATGGCATAGTCCCGCTTGTCTAGTCCTAGAGAATATTTGCCACCTTTCTGTTTTATTAAACCAGAATTGATCCCGTGCTCCAGCGCTCTTCGTACTTGCATAGTGACATTCCGGACAGCGTTACCTTTTTTCAAAAGATGAGCCAACTGGAAATAATACAATGTAATATTACCCAATAAATTGTATGTAAAATGAAAAAAAGTCTCTCGAATTAACCAAACTAAAGGAATTTAACATTTCAAAGATATTTTACTTTAATTTTAGGCATTATAAAAATAATTGTCAAATATAGTCGGACTTTTCTAGATGTCGTGTGGTTTTTGAGTGATTTTGAGAACCTAAAAATCATCTACAGGGTGTTTCAAACAACAACTGCCATCTTTCGTGGGGAGATTCCTCACGTAGAAATAAGATTTATTTTTCTTATCAACATGAGTCCGATTCTGCTTCATTTCGTAGCTACCGGAGGTTAAAATCTTCATTTTATATCAATTTATTATAATCTTCTTCCAAGTGCTTTTAGCGATTCGAATGAATTTTGAAGAGTAAAAATTACTATGAGTGCTACTTGGTGCTACATATTTTAATGCTAAAAAAGTGTCGACAAATTCAACAGTGACGTGCATTTGGGTTATCAGTGGAATATTTTTCTATAGAAAAACATCTGCGTCACTTGGAAGAAAATAATTATAATAAATCGCAAAAAGATGAATACTTTAACGCCCTGTAGCTACGAAACAAAGCAGAATCGGATCTATATTAATATGAAAAATAAATCTTACTTTTACGAGAGAAATCTCCCTACGGGAGATGGCACCCCATGTTTTTTGAAACACCCTGTATAATAATAATTGAACAACAATAAAGAAAAGTTTTAAAAAATATACCGGTAGTTTTTTAGTATAAAATATAATATAAAATATACAATAGTTTAGAAAATAAAGATAAATAGAGACAAAAAGAAGACACAAAAAATCTTTTTGCCAATAATATGTCTTAAATTCAATGGTATAATATTAGAAATATTACAATTGATTTAAAAGCAAAGCAGCTTAACATTAAATGCAATTTGTTGAGCTGTCTTACATACGATTAGTGTATCCTAAAGTGCATTTTTGTAATTTAAAACTTGTTGCAGTTGGTCAAATTCTGAACATTTGGAATATGGAATGTACATTTTGACACTTACAAATTTCATAAGTTGACAACTTAAGGTATATTAGCATTTTGCTGGTTTACACTGTTACCTGTTCAGTTTTAATTTAAAAATTGATGCAATTTTTCTTAAATTAGTTAAAATTATCCAAAATTGTCCAAGTGTGGTATGGGTATTTACCTCGGTATTTATCAAACGCAGACCTTTAAAAAATCTATTCAGAACTTCGATATAAAATCAACAGGGGAGCCAGTATTTGAACAGTTATACCCCGCGGTATATAGTTATACACCCGATATATAGGTAATACAAAGACAAATATCAGATAATTATAAATAAAAAAAAATGGTTATTTGGTCAAACTTACGTGTTCAATAATTTGTTTTTGTGTTGAACCGCGTTTTTCCTTCAGGTGTGCTATTGCTTCCATAACATTAGGCAAAAGCCTAGGTTCCTTTCCCACACGCTTCATCTTGTGGCATAGCCAAAGGGCGCAAAGTTTCGTCTAAGAACACTTACTTTTTGTACATGAAAATTTACGGCTAGACAAAATGTTTTAAACAAAAAAACCACACAAAAAATGTACTCGCCGAAAACGCTTTACGTAAATTTTGACATCTTAAAACATTGACGTTACTATAAATAAGAAATTTATCTGTTTTTGCCTAGCCTTCTCTATTACAGGCAACGGCACGTGTCAGTAAAAACCTTTTGACAGTTTTGTTTGGGACAACTGGTGACAATGAAACAATTAAAAATAAGTAAAGATAGCACAAGCATTATCTTCTTCTTCTTCCTACTCTATATTAGGCAGATTGCCTGTTCATTCTTCACATCATGCCTACATACAGTTTCAGTCGATGGTAAGGTTATCACACCATCTTTTTCTTGGCCTTCCCGTACTTCCTTTTCCCAGTGGTGATTTGTCTCGAGCTGATCTTACTATTCTTCCCTCTTCCATTCGGCTGATATGTTCATTCCATTCGCGTCTTCTGCTCAATACCCATTCATTAATGCTATCCACCTTGCATGTTTGCCTTCGTTCTCTATCTAGCAGCGTTTTACCTGTGATTTTGCGGAGGATTTTCATCTCGCCTGTTTCCAAGAATCTTTTTGTTTTTGCTGTATCCGGTCTGGTTTCTGCTGTATAGATCATTATAGGTCTGACGACAGCCTTGTACATTCTTGACTTGATCTCGACACCTATGTATTTATTTTTCCATATGGTGTCGTTCAGACATCCAGCCACTCTCATTGCTTTTGTTGTTTATTGTTGTCTTACCTCTGTTTCTCGATATTGCCATGCATTATAGGTATACAGGATATACTAAAAATGAAGGAAAAGATTAAACGGCTCAGCCCTCAACAACTCGCAACCGTATACACCAGTGTGCACCAGTGCAGACACGCACACTCACACACTCTGCACATGTCTGCACTGGTGTACACTGATGTATACGGTTGAGAGTTATTGAAGGCTGAGCAGTTTAATTATTTCCTTCTTTTTTATACATTTCCCTCGCTATTTCTTCCTTGTTCATATTGGTACTAAAACTGTATATGTTTAACTTGTTAGTCCTTCCTTAGTCTTTGTTATTAGGCAATATGTAAATCATTACAGTATTCTAGGAATAGGATAAAAACACTTTAAATTTTAGATTTGTGTTAATAGAAGACTCTAATAACGCTCTAAGTTTTATTTGAGATTAGAAAGAAATGAAGCGTTATTATGACTATGAGTACAAAACGAAACTCAATCATATTGAAGTCTCGAATGCCACTCTATATCTAAAGAAGAAAACATTCGACCAATGTGTACTACCAGTCATGACCTATGCATGCGAAACCTGGACACTTAAAATCGAAGGACTGGACACTTAAGGAAACTGCAGGTCGCACAACGCTCAATGAAACGAAATATGCTTTGAATAACCAAAAGAGACCGTAAAAGAATAGAGTAAATACGATAAAAGACTCAAGTAATAGATGTCACCTACAGAATCAAATCCCTCAAGTGGCAACGAGCAGGACACCTGGCAAGAAGGACGGACAATAGATGGACCTCAAAATATACAGCATGTTATCCACGAAAAATCCAGAGACCTAGAGGAAGTCCAAACCTGAGATGGGACTAGGATGGACTATATGATATTAGGAAATTAGCAGCACCAGCATTGCCAAAAATGGACAACAAAAATATGGGTCCAACTACAAAGAGAGTATCTAAATAAGTATGTGAGGGAGGCTACACCATAATTGAAAATGGTTGAATAGGCTGAAAATTATGATGAGAATAATATTTATTCCATATTAGGTGAATTTTCTTTATTCTGACATAAAAATTAAATAAATCTCGTAATCACATATGTCTATTTACTTTTCTTTTCTGTTATGCAAATTCTCGAAAGATACGCAAAGGGAAAATCCAACAAAATTCATACCATGTGAATAATAAAAATAGAGCATGACCACTTTATCAATTTCTTAACGTATATATCGGTATGAATAAATCGAGCAAATAGTGTTTTGCATAATATTTCGGTTCGTGATTCATTCAAATTTATCTGCATTTTTTAACACCTATCCCCAATTTTATTAACGACAAAGATATTTCCAGAACGCTGAGCTGTATCTTCTAAGAAATTTTGTTTAGTTTAAAAAGTTTCTGGAAACGATGTTTCATGATTTTTTTTATAGAAATATTGCTATTTTCGTCTTAATATTTAATAATATGTTGTAACAACTTGTCTAATTTAATAATCTGCTAATTTTTTAACCTTGTTTATACCGACATTATTTTATGACTGTTGGAGTTGAGTATATTAACGAATAATAAAAATATTGAATATTTTTATCTATAGTATTTATACCACGATCATAGGCGTATCAACATCAACACACTCTTTTATACAGGGTGGCGCACCTCATTCGCCTCGGTTGATTATACGAAAACGGAAAGATGTAGAAACAAAATATTTTATGCGTATATATGGGGAGGCAATCTGCACAATTTAAAATTATTTTGAAACGTACAGGGTGTTTCAGAACCAAGATCCATACCAAAGTTATATTTTTTCTTATGGAACACCCAGTATTTTATTTCATTTTTGGATTCCTGGGCCCAAAAAAAGGTATTTATTATAAGGGATAAATATGTTTAAAATCTTTGGTTTTTGAGATATTAAAAGATATTTAAATTTGCATGCACACAAAATTGCACATTCTGTACATTACTTTTCAGAATTAGTTGTTGTGCTGAGTTTAAAGATAGAGAAATAAACTTTACAGAAAAATGTTATTCCTTCCTTAAATGTATACGAGTGTATCAAAAATTGCTGGCCTATGTTAAATATTTATTTTACATAAAAACTTCGTTATTTCAAATGCAACAGTATGTATTTTTTTAAATAGGTCGAAGCAGATTTAGATGCTCTTTCAAACTATATTAGGGTTTCCTATACCTATCTGGCTCAGATTTTGAATGAAAAGCGATTTTTCAATAAAATTGTAATCTAGATGGCTAGTGTTGTTATGGCAAGTTTCTAGTGACAGTTAGTAACTATTTTCAAAATCGAAATTAGTTTATGGACTTATTTAAATTTATACCAGTTTACTTTTATTTAATTTACCTACAATAGCTTAATAAATAACATTTATTAAATATGTGTTTATTATTCTATCAAGAAAAACGAAGAAGTAGTCTGAATTATTTTACGATGATTTGTAGATGCATGGATTTTCTATAAAAGAGCCAGTTAGGGCAAATTCATTTTCTTCACTTCCAACGACAGGTTTCTGCCTAATAGGTTTTTTATAAACCACACTACCAGGCGAAATAGGACAAGAAGTTTTTCAAAGAAACTCTTATCAGGAAGATTCCTATTTGGATATCTTTGAGCATAAGCCCTTGAGGCTAAGAAGTAATTTTCATCACAAAATAATATCACTAGTAACATATCTATTCGTTCCGCCAGAGATACTGCTTTATTTTTCTTGATAAAATAATGAATACTTACTTATTTAACTATTGTAGGTAAATTTAAGTAAACTGTTATAAATTATAAATAATAATGTCCATAAACTAATGTCGACTTTGAAAATAGTTACTAACTGTCACTATAAAATTGCCATGGCGACACCAGCCATCTTGATTACAATTTTATTTAAAAATCGCTTTTTATTCAAAATCTGAGCAAGATAGGTATAGGAAACCCTAATATAGTTTGAAAGAGCATTTGAATGTGCCTCGATTTATTTAAAACAATTCAGGGTGTTAGATAGGGGTGTTAAAATAGATCAGCAACTTTTGATAGCCCTGTATAAATTTAAGGAACTAATACCATTTTTCAGTAAAGTTTATTTCTGTATCTTTAAACTCAGCATAAGAATTAATTCTGAAAAGTAATGTACAGGGTGTTAATAATCTATTCTATTGTAGCATGCAAATTTAAATATCTTAAAATATTTCAAAAACCAAAGATTTTAAAGATATTTAACCCTTATAATAAATACCTTTTTTTTGGGCCGAAGAATCTAAAAATTAAATAAAATACGGGGTGTTCCATAAGAAAAAATATAACTTTGGTATGAATCTTAGTTCTGAAACACCCTATATTTCAAAATAATATTAAATTGTGCACATTGTCTCCCCACATATACCCCTAAAATATTTTGTTTCTACATCTTTCCGTTTTCGTATAATCAACCGAGGCGAATGAGGTGCGCCACCCTGTATAATATGATCGAAAAAAAAACGGAGTCAGGAATGGCTTTGAAATTAAAATTGCTATCATTTTATAATCTATCATCATTTCTAAATATTAACTACAATAAAACCTGTGTTAACAACTTTCTAACGGTCTACAGATAAGATACGATTCGTCATTTCCCAGTCAACTGGACGCCGTTTTTTTCGATCATACGGTATATTAAGTACAATAATTCTACAAGAGCAAAATCAGTAAAAAGTATGACAGAGTTTTTTGCCAAATGATCCTTTTACTACACTTGATTTAAGTCTCACTTGACTATTATTTAACTTTTGACGTTCAAGTGGTGTTTTTAACATGGCGGCAAGTTGGTGGATAGAAGAAAATTTTGTAAAATTTGATAATTTATATTAGTATTAGTGTTTATGAAACACACGGAATCCAGAATACAAAATTAGGGACAAAAGAGTAATTTCTAGCTCAAACCGAGGAGAGAGGAGAGCATTTTGGATTAAGAGTCGATTATGCTGTACTGTTTGGGTTACACTCAGAGGTCGGGTAAAGCGGGTGTGTGGCCGAAGGAAATATATATTATATTTCAAAAATCTGCCTAAGACTTAACCCGCTCCTGGTCGTGTTAAGCCACACCCAAAATTCCAAACACACGTGCTTTGATTAAGGCTTGATTAGGTTTGCAAAGCTTCAGCATTTGCTATAAACTAGCGAGCAATTTGTTACCAAACCATATAAATTATATATCACTGTAATCACAAAACTTATTTTTTAAGATTTTGTTGCTGTTTGACCATCAAAATCTTAAAAATAAAGATGTCGTTGTTTAAAAATGTGCTACAATACGGATATAGTATATAAGCCTTTATCTTTAATTTCCTTTGTTTATTTGCGTAAAAATACCTAGCCAGTTTTACATAAAACGTTAAATGCCGAACGGTTATTTTGTTACTTTTTCGGACTAGTGAAATGGACTTTTACTCTTAATAATATGTCTCTTGTTTTTTAACTGGAGGTGCGACTTTTGTCAATAAAAAATTAAATTGCTTTGGTTCCACTCTTAATTTTTTTTTATAATCTAACCTATCCTCTAACCGTCGCAGCTCAGGTAGTATTAAATGCACTCTAAGTACTTCTGCGGCTGAAAAAATGGGGGATGCAAAATTGAAACAATTTTACGAAGAATTGTCTGATATTTTGACCGTTTTTTTTTATTTAATCTATTTAATAATTTATTATACCCATTCATTGAACCTGAACTTGCACAACGTCAATAAGTAACTTTATTCAAATCTTTCAAGAAACAGCCGATTGACAAAGATCTAAAAATTACTGCCTAATAAGAATATATAAACAAGGCTAATATTCAAAATTGATAATTGAGGCAGTTTTAACATTTATTTCATTACCGCTTTTAACATTTTGCCATGTTACACCACTGCAGCTGTCCTACCAGATCTACTTTCTACATAGGTAAATAAACAATAATCTAATAATAGATCGAAAACGTTTAGATTTTTCTCGATTTGGAATACATTTACCTGAACGTAAATGGAAAATGTCAATATTATGTCAGTCTTGTGCGTAAAAGAGCATTCTTTCCCTACAGTCGATTTGTTTAAATAAATCATTTTAACTCGCTTGTTTTTTATATACAAAATTAATTATGGAAATGGTATGTGCGTCAATCAGCCAGACCAGGTGATAATTTTACTATAAAAACGCGCTGAGGCCGCACCACATGAATCAGATTGAAATAAACCTTACAAGAGTTAACATTTACATAAAAAATAATAAGACAGCTATTTATAATGAGTTCCGTAGTGCGTTTTGTGATTTTCGCAGTTCTCTCGGTATTGGTGATCAACACAAGTGCAAGAAGCATCGATTTAGTGAGGGATGTGATCATAGAACTACCAGCTAATGAAAGAATCAGTAAGAGAGAAGTGTCAACGGTGGAAGAAGAGTTACAAGTTATTGGACTGGAACCAAGTAACCTGACTGGAAGTGGCTCCTCCCCAGAAGAACAGGAAAACTTCAAACCCCAAGGATATCCAGCCCCCACGACGCAAAATACTAGAAAAGAAAGAGAAAAAAGATTTTTACCAGACACTAGTTTCCGTTTGGATGAAGTCATGGGAAGATTATAGGAATATCCATGAAGCTCAAAGAAAAATAGGAGAGAGTAGACTAACTGCTGACTGATCTCATGAAATTTTGATTTCCTCATTGATAATTTCGATTTTGTTACCCTTATTATCGTTGCCTTTTTGCACCATTGTTAATTACTGTGCAATACTAGTCCTTTTATATTTATTTATTTATTATATTTTTATAACAGCTTTAGCTGCGTCTTGCTTTTTAAAATAAAGATATTTTTAATACAATAATTTTTTAATTTAAATTGCCGCCTAAGAAATAAATTATTTGAACTACGACCTAAACCAAGGAAACAGTAGACCTAAACAACCAACTTTTCATCTGTCACCCAGAGTTGTCATCTGTCACCCAAAGAGGTTATAAAATATGAAAGTAAAATAATCTAAAATAATCTAAGAAAATAATAATTAAGCAGTAAAGTTATATAAATAATTTTCTCTATAGAAGGTAATAAAATGATTGAATCATGTCCAAAAAAACGCATGCTGCTAGGAATAACATTTCTAGGAGTGTAAGTGGGCAAAATCATATCACCTTTTTATAACCTAAACATCCTTTTTTCATTGTAAATATTTTAGATTAACGATTGTCGTTTTAATTGTTGAATCACACTGGACAGACAATAATCGAGCTACATCACGAAGGAATAATTTTATAGTGGAGCAAAATTCAACGTGTTTTGAAAAAGAACCATTTGAAGTCATAAAAGATTGCGAACCATGCACACCATTCGAACTTAGAAGTAAAAGTATTGGAGTTTGTATACACACTCACTATAAGGAGGTACTAAAATGTGCCAACGGTGAAATTGTAACCAGGAGTTGTGATAGAGCAGCTTATTATGATGAACAGGAATTTTGGAGATTTGAGGGCTTCATGCTGGCAATGAGTATTTTATCAACGCTCTGTGTAGTCGCCAGGAAGAAGGTTTTAAATAAGCGTATGCTACAGAGGGTCCAAAGGCAACTAGCAAATTGTGTATAGTAAAAATGGCATTGTTATTAATTGATGTGTGGTGTGAAGAAGGTGAATATTTTGTTGATATAAAGACTTTTGTTATTCTGTATATATTGATGTTAGCAGATAGATCCCAAATAACACTCAGAGTGAGAATAATATCAAACAAATCTCAAGACACCTTAATCAATGTTGATTTAACTGACTTTTGTCATGATGTTTCTGATGTATCCGAATATTCAACTTTTTGCAAGTGGCCAATACTTTTAATAGATAATTATGTAATATCTGGTCTTTGCTCAGTAGCTAGACAAATATGTAAACTTAGTGTAAAAGATAGTGTAAGAAATCTTTTAGGATTTAGAGAAGCTTGTTTAGTGGCATGCGCTGAAAGTTCTGTTTGGACCAAATTTTGTGAAATTGATATAATACAAAGTATTGAAGATCTTATTTCTCATAAACTTAATAAAGATGATTATATTATGTTGCCAGAAACTATTGTAAAATATGAAAACCATTTATCACAACCTGTGAGGATCCATAATATTTATAAAATTGCTAGAAATAATATTAATGACCAGAGTTTAAAAAGTTCAACGCCTCGAGAGAATCTTTCTGTGCAGCATGATTATGCTGAAGGACCATATATGTCACTGGCAGATGTAATTTTATACCCTTGTTATACTATATTTTTTCAATACTTGCCTGAAAAATGTATTCCTGAAATACCTCTCACAAGACAGTGGTTTGATAGACTACAATCTTTGGACATACCTCAGACAAATATAAAGAACTTACAAACTGCTTGTAATGTAAATAAAGTTGTAATACCATATGTTAAAAACGTGAGTCTTTATAATGCAGATCCAAATAGAACTGTGGCAGTTAAACATACCAAACAATATAAAGTTGAGAATGCATTAGATGCTGCAAAGCATTATGAAGATATTAAAAATGACACTTTTCCTTTTGGATTTGAACAGATTTTTGATTGGGACAAGATACCCATTGAAGTTAATCCAAAAGGGGGATCATTACCTGAAAAACGTTCAGATAGAAAATGTCAACAGTTGGAGAACCTTGTTAAGGCAGTTTTACAACTGGTAGGCAATAAGAATTATAAAATAGTAGACTTTTGCAGTGGTAGTGGACATTTAGGTCTACTAGTAGCTCATTTATTTCCAAAGTGTACAGTAGTTCTCGTAGAAAACAAAGAAAAGTCACTTTCGAGAGCTAGAGAAACTATCAAGAAATTAAAACTCAATAATGTAGTCGTGGTTCAATCTAACTTGGACTATTTTATTGGAAGTTTCAACTTGGGTATTGCTCTTCATGCCTGTGGAGTAGCCAGTGATTTAGTGATGCAGATGTGCATTAAAAATAAAGCAGATTTTATATGTTGCCCATGCTGTTATGGTGGTATTAAAAATTGTCACGAAGTTTCTTATCCGAGGAGTGAGGAGTTCCACAAAATATTTAGTTCAAATCTTGATCAGTACTTTCATCTAGCACACGCTGCTGACCAGACGCATGAAGTAGAAAACTTGAAAACGAAACAAGGTTATTATTGTATGGATATAGTAGATACCGATAGAAGGTTGTACGCGGAGAAGTGTGGATATGAAGTATTTCTAGGAAAATTACAACCTGTTACGTGTACTAATAAAAATAATTTGTTAGTTGGAATTTATAGAAAAGAGAAGTAATTTTTTATATATTTATAAAATGTTCTTGACAATTGGATGAATAAAATAAAATATACTATAATATGTTTAATATCCTTGTTTATATATTTTTCAAAGATAATGTATTATTCAATAGTCATTTTTTCTATTTTTTTATTAATTAAAAATGTAATAAATAAATATTTTTAATATTATGTATACATTTACAATATTTTTCCTTAGTTTTTATTTGAACATTGTTCATTACCACAAAGTCTGTTTAAATAAGATTAAAAATAGGTCATTGCTTGTATTAGTGACACTTCATTGTGTATGCTGAGGTGAAGTGTTTCTCACGTTCCATAAAATGTTTTAAAATGATTTAATACAGATCAAAGACAAATAGAACAGACTGTTCTTATTCTTTTTGTATTTATAGATTTTTTAGATGTTATTATTAAAAAAAACAGCAGGTTTAGTCGTGACTAACCAAGTTAAGAAAAAACTATCAAATTTATTGATTCTTTTGATTGATATTTTACTTTTTTATTTTAACCACAAATGTCTGTGTGTTAAAGAAATCTTGGAATTTTTTTAAATCTTTTGACTTTCTTGACCAATTTGTTACCAAGTTATGATTATTTAGAATTATTAGATTGATTATGGATTATTTAGAGTATTGTTGTAGCTTTTTTAAATGTCATTCACCATTTTATCAAGATCACAAAGATTTTACCGATTTTATCCTCTTGATTGGAGAATTGCATTTTGATGCACGATTTTTAAATATTTTTTTAACGATAATATTCCCATCAGAAAGATACTAGGTTCACTGTTACGCTATAAACAAGGGAGTATAATATGCATAACAGCAAACAGGTGTTGGATTTCTGGTTTTTCGACCTTTTATATTTCTCGAGGCACGAAAATTCTCAGCCAGAAATTCTCGACAAATTTTATTTTTTTTAATAAAACACTTTGTTTTTAATTTTTTGCCTTATTACAAATTAGATTTATAGATGAGATCAACGCCGTTTTTTTTCGATCATACGGTAGTTTTCACATGAAGAACAGCTTTTACATGAAGAAAAAATAAGTAGTAAAATTAAAGCCACAAAATTACTAATAATATATTTTACATATAGATAATTAAAAGAAAAACTTTTTTAACAAAATAAACATTTTACAGCAAGAAAACAAAAGAAACAAGACAATTCTTGAACAGAAACCCTAATAAACAGGCGATACTAAAACTACCCAGAAATATGCAGATTCAATTTGAATTAATATTCCTGTAAAAATGAGGTGTCAAGAAAATTTAACAAATTTAGAAAATTCTAATTTTGGTGTCATCATGTTTATGAAACTGAAATAAATCCGCTGAATGATATTTTCAAAATTTGGAAAAAATATTTTTATAGCTTATTTTAATTTCTAACAACTTTGACTCTGAAAACAAACGACTGTTTGACGAACATATTTTGTCTTTACCGTTTTTCAAATTAGTCCAAAATAACCAATATACTTGAAAAAAAAATGTTTTCGCTGAAAATTTGAGAACGACTGGACCTTTTCTGTTTTTTTTTCTTGCAAATTTAATCTACTACCTATGTTGTCATAGTATGAAGATATAGTATGTTTTTTAACTAAAAATTAAAAATAAATCAAAAAATTTTAAAGTTTCAAAACTCTTTCAGCCTGTATAAACGACACAAATATGCAGGGAAAATATACATCCGAATTGTATTCCGGAAACTTCGGCAGCATATTCTGCAGATAAAAATCAATAAAAAAGTTCGTATAAATGTATGTCCTAAAATGCTTAGTTTCAGAGATACAGGGTGTAGAAGTTTCATTTTTATTTCGATTTTTTTTAAATAATTTCTGAAGTAACGTCAATATTTGGATGAAAATTGGTGTCTGTGAGTTTTTTGACATGAGAAATTTGATTTTGATGTCAATATGACTCCTACTAGTAGAGGGCGCCACCTATATGTGTTTTAACCATAGAAATAGAAGGGATAGAGAATGAGCGTCAACATGCGCAGAAGGTCTAATCAAGTGGGGCGCCATATTCCAGGTCTTCGTGTCATTTTGTATATAGGTGGTAATCTATAAGTAATCAAATATCAATTTGCTGTTTTCAACCATACGGGGGGCAATTTAAATTTAGTGAAATTCTATCATTTATTATGGTTAGTTAACATTAATATGATTTATTTAATTATCAGTTTCAAAACTGCGTACAATATTGGTATATAATATAACTAAATATACGAATATTCTGACAAAAGACGCTACGGATAGATGACCTTTTCGTCGTTAAACACTCGAAATGATATTAAATAAGTATTAACAATATTTCATGTTTACTTGTACTGAATTACGCGTTTCAATTTAAAATTTTTGCAAATTTGGTAAAAATTGTTCTAAACAACTTTTTGTTCAAGTTGTATATTCATAAAAAACATTTGGTTCATAATTATTTTTGATGATTACCTACCTTGTATTTTTAATATAAACCTAGAAAAAATATGTTTTTTGTTTATTTTTTTATTCGTCCCTTCAAATTGTGTTACAAAAACTGTTACATAACATGTCCTCTAACAAATATTTTCATAATACATAAACATCATTGATTTTATTAAGGGTATTATTATTAGTATTTATCTCCTGGTTTTGTCGACAATATCAATCTTGTAATAGAACATCAATTTTATATTTCGTAAAATTATTTTGATACAAATTCAATTTGTCAAAATTCAAGTCATTAATATACTGATAAACAACACAAATTATTCCTAAATATTATATTATAAAAAACCTGTTACCGGTAAGTTTGTAAAACACATTATGGTTTGTCTTAATACTAGAAAAATCATTTATTTTTGCACAAAAGAAGCCGATCCTTATTTGTCCATAACAAAATTCTGCATGTACAACATACATATACCTAATTTATTATTAAGAAAATTAGATTATATGATCTCAGAATTTTAAGAAAATTTTTAAGATAAAATAGTTTCTTCTCAACTGTAATATTGTCAACTTTGGCCTGCATTTTATCTATTTAAAAACATGGGATTGATAATCCCCTTACTAAAATACATACTGGAAGGTACTGATTAAGTTTCATTGCATCAAATACCTTTGCTATAAATCCTGGCTCACAATTTAAGGCCATTGCAAAATGCTTTTGAACTTCATCATAGATTTTACAAGAATAAAAGTGTAATATTGAAACAAAGTAACATTGTAAGCTTCATGACTAATAGTCTCATTTTTAACACTTTTTAAATATCATCTCGTTAACAATTATGAATATTATATGATTTTTCTCAGTGATTTGTGGCACTGATACAAATTAATATATGCCCCATAACAGTTTTTAAATAAGAAACTTCTGCCTACAGATTTAATTTTCTTATTGGCATAATACCCTTTCTTCCTATATAAATCTTGCCATTTTTTCAGTCCAATGTTCCTTGTTTTTACAGTTGTAGGAATAAAACAAAAAATGTTGACTATAGAACTCGATACTATGTTTGAAAAAGCCTTCATACCTGTAACTATGCATAAATCTAATTAACTGAATTCTCCTCCTCTTGACTCTGAACACTGTTGCTGCTAATGTTAGAAATATTTAGCACAAAAAACTACAACTACCTACAACAAACTTTACAATAAAAATGTTAAATTTTCGCTGTTCGATTAAAATACCCTATCTTATGATTTCTTTTCCTCCAAATAATCTTCCTTGTCAAGTAAGGACCAATCTTATTTGACATATTTCTGGTACACTTGAACTTGTGCTTTCATGGACACTATAAGAGTGCACTGTTTTACAGAAGCACGAACATTGATTCCAAGTATCTTCTTCCTCCACACGTAATAAAAACATCCTCTTTAAATGGCCACATCATACACTTATTTTTGACATCCCAATTACAATCACGATTTTTACAAATCGCCTTTAGGAAAACTAAAAATAAACAGTTTTGGATCATCTGTAAACACGATTATGTTGTATAAACTTACACATGAAAACTAATCATTTTTCTCGGCGTATTAGCTTTCTTAGAATGACTATGACAATATACAACAAGCCTTTTGAATTAGTGTTTAGAATAATTGAGATAATAATAAATTTTAACTAGATAACAACACAGTGACAGCGAGACCTGGAAGATGTCTGCCATCTTGCCGTCGACAAAAATTTGGATGCGCACTCGTCGAAGCTCATTCTCCCACTTCCATATCTCTGGTTTTAACCTTTGAATAAGAAGACTAAGGGTGCAGCCACACTATCCTAAAAACGGCGTATCGGCGTAACGGCGTAATGACCTTGAATGGATTTCCAGTAATTCTATTGGCTGAAATATTTGACAGATGAATTTGACAGATAAAATTTCTGACAGATGAATTTTTCAGCCAATAGAATTACTGGAAATCCATTCAAGGTCATTACGCCGTTACGCCGATACGCCGTTTTTAAGATAGTATGGATGCACCCTAAGGAAGGACCATAATGATATCTATGTACCATGCCATGTATACATGCATGGTCGGCGGAAAAAGGACTCTAGGGTGGGGATCCTTTACAGTTCTGGTTGACGATTCATTTGACACATTTGAATTTGATTTGAAATTTTGTGAATTTGTCAGTCTTTACGGAGCTTATTTTATGTTATTTATTATTTATTCTACTACTAATAGTTGTATAAAGGTAGTAAATCTAGATAGAAATTGTGGCAGAACTTAAATTAACAGTGACACTATCGCAATTTATCGAAAAAGACTCTAAAATAGTTGGTTGTGTAGCCTGCGGTAGATCTCGGCAAAAATCGAGTGAAATAAATGGAACAACTTTTCGCTAGTAAGTGACTATACCGGGTTCCTCTCAAAAGTGGCTCACCCCTATAACTTTTTTATTTTTTCAGATAAAACAACGATAGTTGGTACGTTAGTATATGACATAAATTCGGATTGATTGACGTATTCAATTGTTTTCGGTCACTTCCGGTTTCAACGGAAATGAATACAACTTTTGATTTTTAAATGGCACCCTCGGTATTTTTTTACTTTATTCGATAGAAAATGGCACTCTGAAACGAATGACATATCTTATGTCAATTTTTGACATTTTGGCATATGGTTTATTTGAAATTGTAACATGCGGTTCATAACGACAATTTGACTGAAAATACCAAGTGTATGGTATCAAATTTTTCGTAAACTATGCTTTTTTCAAATATGCTAATGAGCCACCCTCGTTCCATTTGAAAAAATTGAGATGTGATTAAAAATACGATTTGGGCATCTCTTAACCGGCCAGGACAAGCCACTAAAAACATTAGACAATCAACGCTATTTTTCCAAAGCTCCTTGATTAAAAATTAGTGTTTTTAACATAGCCATGGTACCCTAGATTGAAATTTAAAATATAATTTGTTTTTGAGTGACAATGTCAAAAATTAACACATGATATGTCATTCGATTGAGAATGTCATTTTCTATCGAATAAAGTAAAAAAATACCGAGGGTGCCATTTATAAATCAAAAGTTGTAGCCATTCCCGGTGAAACCGGAAGTGACCGACAACAATTGAATACGTCAATCAATCCCAATTTATGTCATATACTAACATACCAAATCTCGTTGTTTTATCTGAAAAAATAAAAAAGTTATAGGGGTGAGCCACTTTTGAGACGCACCCGGTATATAATATACATACGTGTAGTAAACCGATCATTTATGAAATTCACTTAAATTAACTAATTATATATATTTTTTTGCATTTTTGCCTTTATTTACTACTTGTCAAAGATTAGATGTCAAAGAATTTAGATACGTCAATTTGACTTACCTGCTTCAGTAGCGTATCGGATGTTTGTGTTAATAAATAATTATTAAAACTTATCTATTTTGATTATAATAATATGTTTTTATAACAATTTTAATAATTACCAACATTTATTCACAACATAAAATAAAAAAAAAATATTGAGTCTACCCCACGTCTACCTTACATCAAGTTTTACATTTTTTAAATAAAATTAGAACGGCACTAATTAACCGGAATTTAAGTCGACCATATTTGAGTCCCATCGCGGTGGACCTAAGATTTTTGATATGCTCCTTCCTTAGTCTTCTTATTCAAAGGTTTTAACTGTTTTGAAGCGTAATAACTTTTTGTCCGTACCTGTATAAAACTACCGAGCGAAAAAATATACATCTCGGTAACTTTTTACGCCAAAAATATCTCTTTGTAAAAATCGCTACGAGCAACCGTTCTTAAGATATTTAGAATGGAAATAGTCAATACATGTCATTATTGACGAAAAATAAACACGTTGAGTAGATAGTTATTTCACTAAAATAATAAAATTAGAAATTTTTTATTTTTTTTAAATTAATCATAAATTTTTCTGCAAAAAATGATGATAAAACAGTTTCTGTTGAACTTTTGGCACAAAAATATTTCAAATTTATCATTTTAGTTTAATAACTATTTAGTCAACATGTTTAATTATTATAATGTCAATGATGACAGGTATTAATAATTTCGATTCCACACATATCTCAAAAACCATTACTCGTAGCGATTTTTATCAAGAGACCTTTTTTACATAAAAAACGTTGTAAATGTATATTTTTTTACTCAGTAGTTTTATACAGGTACGGACGAAAAGTTATTACTTTTCAAACCGGTTAAAAAATATGTAGGTGGCGCCCTCTACTAGTAGGAGCCATATTGATATCAAAATCAAATTTCTCATGTCAAAAAAATTCCAGACACCAATTTTCATTCAAATATTGACTTTACTTCAGAAATTATTTGGAAAAAATCGAAATAAAAATGAAACTTCTACACCCTGTATCTCCGAAACTAAGTATTTTAGGACATACGTTTATACGATTTTTTTAACTTATTTTTATCTGCAGAATATGTTGCCGAAGTTTCCGGAATACAGTTCGGACCACCCTGTATATTACTTATAAGGTTTATTTATTTTTGGAGGTTTTTATGCTACCGTATGATCGAAAATAAACGGCATCGTCATAGTGGTCTTTGAAACAATAATCGATAATAATTTCTGTGGGTCAATTTATATGATATTCATTAAAAGTTGACAAGCAATTGTGTAATATTTAATTTAGAAAAAAAGCTTTTCATACAGAAATGTATTTTCCAATAACAACCACAATATCCTTTTTTAACAAAATAACAACTTTTAATATAAATTATATATACAGGGCTGTTCACCACATACGACACGGAGTATTGTAGCTAAACGATGAGATTTTTACAAATTGTAAGTTTGGGGTTCGTTCAAGGACTACTAGAGCTACAATTTAAAAATATTTTTACAAGATACAGAGTGTCCCAAATAAATAAAAAATATCAAAGTTGTATTTTTTTAAATGGAACACCCTGTATATTATTACATTTTTAGTTTCTACGATTAAAATAAAGGTAAATTTGATTAAGGTTTATTATACTCAAACCTTACCGTTTTTGAAATATTTTCAATTTTGTGAAATTGTAGTCAAAATTTTAAAGCTTCATTTCTCCAAGGGTATCAATGTTTTTAATACTAAATATTTAATGAAGTTTATTTATTGATCAGTTATTGTGTTGCAATAATAAAAATAATAGTACCTTATACACAGTGTCTAAAAATTTATTTTAAATAATTATTAGCTTCAAACGGCAATAACTTCTTTAATTTAAATGGAATGCCCTATATATTTTAGGAGAATCAGATGCACAATTAAATTGTCTATCAAATTGTATTATACCATTTTTTACCTATCCCTTCAAGTTTTCGTAGAAAATGCATTTTCTTCTAAATTAGACCTCATTTATCAATATATCTATGGAATATTGACATTTTAGATTGTTTTTAAAGCAACAAATGTACAAAATGTACAGACTAGTAATATTATCGTTTTTAGCAAAACGATAATATTACTAGCCCATTTGTATGCAAAAAGAAAACTATTTAAATCTTTATAAAAGGGTATACCATTAATTAAATATAACACCATTATTTCCGCCCATATACTAATTAATGACATACTTAATTGTGTTCGCTAATAAATTATTATAAATAAATGTGGATTTTTGAGTCAGAAATCAATATAATAATAAGTTATCAAATTAAAGCCTTTGTTGTTATAAATAAGCATTTATTAAAAAATGAAATATCATTTTTAAGATGTTACTTTTTATCACACTGTCTAATGCCCATGCAAAATTCAGTTTTTTAGTATTTGGAGCAATTATTATTAATCAACGCAAACAGTCAGTTAATGTAGTTTGAATACTGGAATCATATTAATTGGTCCTCTTTAACAAATATTTAAACAGTTTTTTTTTATTTTTTAATGAAATAAACGAATTATATCGACAATATTAGTATCTGTACTCTTTAAAAATTTGGTACATCTTTAAAATAATCTAAAATGTCAATAGTCCATGGGTATATTGATAAATAAGTTCTAAATTACAAGAAAATGCATTTTCTACCAAACTTAAAGAGATAGGTAAAAAATGGTATAATATAATTTGATAGACAATTAAATTGTGCATCTGATTCTCGTAAAATATACAGGATGTTCTATTTAAATTAAACAAGTTATTGCCGTTTGAAGCTAATAATTATTTAAAATAAATTTTTAGACACTCTGTATAAGGTGGTATTATTTTTATTATTGCAACACAATAATTGATCAGTAAATAAACTTCAGTAAATATTTAGTATTAAAAACTTTGATACCCTTGGAGAAATGAAGCTTTAAAATTTTTACTGCAATTTCACAAAATTGAAAATATTTCAAAAACGGTAAGGTTTAAGTATAATAAACCTTAATCAAATTTACCTTTATTTGAATCGTAGAAACTTAAAATGTAATAATATACAGGGTGTTCCATTTAAAAAAATACAACTTTGATATTTTTTACTTATTTGGGACACTGTATCTTGTAAAATTATTTTTAAATTGTACCTCTAATAGTCCTTCATCGAACCCAAAACTTACAATTTGTAAAAACCTCATCGTTTAGCTACAATACCCCGTGTCGTATGTGGTGAACAACCCTGTATATTTATAATAACAGTTTTTTCGAATTCTTTTTATACTGTGTTTATACTAAACAAGATGAGAGTTTTTACAACTTACAATACTACAAATATGAAAAAATTAGCTTGATTTTATGAAAAAGAATGATATCTTACTTTTTTATATTAAAAGCACATATGTCTGTGTCCTGTGTCTTAAAAAAATCTTCGACATTTTTTAAAATTTCCTTCACCAATTTGTTATCAAGTTATGATTATTAGAACGTTGTCAGAGCTTTTTTTCATTTTATTCACCATTTTGTCAGGAAAATCATAAGGATTTTATCAATTCCAATCCTCATCTCATCAATGGACAATCGCATTTTGTTTCACGATTTTTAAATATTTTTAGCAATAATATTTCCAGAAAGGTCTTTGTTCAGTAGCTAGACAAATATATAAACTCAGTGTAAAAAATTATAAGAAAGTAAGAAATCTTTTAGGATTTAGAAAAGCTTGTTTAGTAACATGGCTGTGAAATTTCTGTTTAGATCAAATTTTGTAAAAGTGATATAATACAATAAAGTAAGAAAGACCATTTCTCATAAATTTAATAAAGATGATTCTATTATGTTACCAGAAATTTTAGTAAAATATAAAAATCATGTATAGGTATATTTTTAAAATGGCTAGAAATAATATTAATGACCAGAGTTTAAAAAGTTAAAATAATACTCATCGATTTGCATATGAATGAACTGCGAATTCGCTTCCCTGGAAACTTTATTGTTTTTTTATGTCAATTTTTCAAGCACCACTGTGATGCCTTTTATTTCCATTCAATTAAAAATTAGTTGGGTTTCCCAGGGAATATATATAAAACTGCAGTGAATCTTTTAAGATTCGGTAAAATTATATATAATTCCGTAGAATTATTGTATGATATGGAATTACGGCGAAGGTGTATTTTTTAGGTTGCGGCTTTAGTTATGGAAAAAGACCTATAAATCTTCATTTTTCTCATGACGATCAGATCTAGTAATCCCGTGTTAACATTTAACGCCTATTTTCGGAACTGTACTACAATGCCGACTATTTTATCTTCTACAGTATCTAGTAGGCCGAATTTTTTTCGTCTATCTCGCGGACAAACATTGCGGACCGCGGGTGCCTCGCTCCCAAAGTCCCATCGCAGCGCCTAGTCTTAGTCGCGCTCAGCACTCTGTGGCGGCAACTTGACGAACTAAAAGCGTCAGTCAGTTGGACTCTGTTATTTTTTCTTCTGTTTTCCCGCGGCCTGCTTGTTTACTGAATCCGATTTTGCGAAGAAGCAGGAAGGAAGAGAGCGATAAAACATTATATATGCGATCTGATCGAGATGGCTACGGATGACGGGACGATGAATGGAGCCATCGCCGGTAGTAATGACAGTGACAGTTTGATTATTATCGATAGATTTTTGTTTTGGCGGCGATGATAATGCGGACGGCGTTGATGTTTTTTGCCGGTGGCCACCCACTGGATTTAATCGTGTTTGGACTCACGTGGTGCGTGCACGTGCGGCGGTAAAGAATTGCGCGCGAATTCGATTATTTTCCTCGGCTTTTTGACACGTTTTCGAATAGTTTGATCAAATTTTGTGAGAATTTTTTATGTGATTAGTTGGATTTTTTGGTAAATTTACGAAGAAAATATGTTATTTGGACGTACGATATTGATAAGGTAAAGTAATTAATTAATTTAATCTTTGAATTATATATTTTATAATCGTTTCTTAATTTGTGTTTATATCTGTTTGAATACAAATTAATACATATTTATTTGTGTAATATAGACATATTATTATGCATCAAATTTTGTTGATGCTGTTAATTGGATATGCAACTTTTATTTTTTATTATATTAAATAGTTTTAAAAACACTTTTATTACAAAAAGTGTTTATTTTTTTAAGCTATTTTTAAATGTTTTATTGTAACTTCGCGATGAAGATGCGCATTTTTAATATATTTTTTTATATATTTTTTTATTTTATAGACATATTTCTCTGTTATTTTAAATGGATTAGGTATACGCTTAATTTCGAAGATTTATTTTTAAGGCGGTTTGGTTATGATTATCTATTTACTGTTATGACAAGTGACAAGTTGATATTTTTGGAAATGTATTTTTGCTGATTTTTGTTTATATATGTCAAAAATAATATTCTTACCTATTTGTTAGCAAAATAATAGCTTATTTAAGCTGAGTAAACTTTATTATAATAGAGCAATTTATTATACCGGGTGTGTCTCAAAAGTGGCTCGCTCCTATAACTTTTTTATTTATTTTTTTAGATAACAAAAAGAGATTTGGTTATGGCATAAATCAGGATTAATTGACGTATTCAATTGTTTTTGGTCACTTTTTGTTTCACCAGAAACGACCATAACTTTTGATTTTTAAATAGCACCCTCTGTATATATTTCTATTTTATTGCATAGAAAATGACACTCGGAATAGAATGACATATTATATGTCAACTTTTGACATTTTCGCATATGGTTTATGTGAAATGGTAACATGCGGTTCATAACGACCATTTGATTTGAATTTCCAAGTGTATGGTATCAAATTATTCGTAAAAAATATTTTTTTCTAAATATGCTAATGAGCCACCCTTGTTCCATATGACAAAAGTGAAAAATGATTTAAGGATCTTTTAAACGGCCAGGACAAGACATGAGAAACATCAATGGATCAAATCCATTTTTCCAAGGCTCCTTGATTAAGAATTAGCGTTTTTAGCACCGCCCTGGCACGTAATTATTATTAATTATTAATTAAAATAAGATTTATTTAAAGAAAAATTTTCACTTTTACCCTCAAACTCTACCTTTCATTCGAACCACTAAAAGAATTTTTTTACTCATTTTACTCATTTTCCAGTAGAGCACCGGACGGCTGGCCATTATCAGGTTCTTTCCGTATTCTATATTTTTACTAGGCATATATGATAGGATTTAACAACTTATTGCCCTCCCTTATACATTTTATAGGGACCAGTTTGATCTACTATAATATTGTAAAACTCTAAAATTATGAAATTTGCGCTTATCAAGTTTTTCCCGAATCGAAAAAAAAAAGACTTTAACCTCCTGTAGCTAGGAAAGAAAGCAAAATCGGACCTAATGTGAAAAATAAATCTTATTTTTATCTGAGGAATATCCCCACGAGAGATTAAACACCCTGTATATCTGTATATTTATATAAAAACATATTTGTAAATATCTTAGTAATAAAATTAATAAAATACAAATAGTTATAATTTCACATTATTTATTTAATTATTAATTAATTTATTCAAAACTAATTAAATTATCCATTATTCTGGACCTTTTAACAAACTCATTTCGAAAACAATTTCGAAGCAAAGAATAATTACCAATCCCACAAGACAATTTCAGTAAATTAAGATGTCATTTTTTAAGCAGTCTATTATCTATTTTTAGTAAACACTCCTGTCAGTCGTCTCTGGCATAGATTGACTGACTAGTATAGTAATAATAACATTAGAGGTTTACAAAAGGCTATTTTTGTGTATATATATGAAAATGAGGCTGTATAATTGGTTTTAGTCTAACTCTAAGTAATAGGTCATAAAACTAAAATCAAATAATTGTACAATAATTATTATATACCAAGAAAAATAAAGAAACAGCACATATACGTTAGTGTACGAATGTTTGAAGAGTTTTAAGTAGGTAATAAAATTTACTACAGTCAACAAAATGTATATAATCTGTTAATTTGCCTGAGATAAATGTCATTTACTCTTTACTCAGAATTATACATTTTTGAATAATTTATTTGAAGTCCCTGTTATTATTTGCAATTACGTGTAAACTTTTGACTTGTTCTAAAAACATAGTTTAATGTGTTTGTATTTGTTTTTATCTTGATTTTCAAAATCATACTGTGTTCTAATATTTTTACCTAATTGAATATTCATCAAACGATTTCGTATATTACATAGTCTATGTACTATATATGATAAACTCTTTAACCCACATTATTTATATGACATAATCGAACATTAAAGCTTAATCCATTCAATAGGAAATTACAATACAATTAGTGTCCGCAATCCAAGATTACAAAAAAATTGCAAATCTTGATCGCCAATTTGAAATTTTTCTACAAAGAGTGAAAAGTGAAGTAAAAAAGATTGAAAAAATATAATATGAAAATTACTCAATCTATCATAATACAGCAACATACCGTATGATCGAAAAAAACGCGGTCAAAGTTATTATTGAAATACAATACAACCAATGTCTTATACAGGGTGTTCCAATATACTGTGAAGATAGAAATACTACATATTTCTGGAATCAAAATAAGTCCATTAGATATAATTTACCTCTATATGAAAGTGCTTGGTTTGTCCGCTAGGGGGAATCCCAATTTTGAAAAAATAAACACATTTTTTTCAAATATTTTAAGAACCGTTAGCTTTAACATTTGACTTTCGCAAAAATCAAGAAAAAATATGGGAACTGCCCCCACATGCCCCCCCCCCCTCCCTACATAAATTTTAGTATAAATATTTTCCAACTCCAACGACGACAGATTTTCTTTTTGTAAAATGGTCCCCCTAGTATTTACTACATTTTATGTCTCTTGTAAACAAACGTCACATGCATAGTTTTTGAGGAAAAAATCTAAATATGAATGCTATTTTGTTTTGTCTATAATAAAGTTCGTTTTTTTATATATGTATCTTCATTTTTATTAAGTATTTTTTTAAATTAAATTTAACATTTTGATAGTCAATCCCGGGATTATAGGTTCTTATCCCCGATTAGGTATTTTTTTAAATTAAATTTAACATTTTGATAGTCAATCCCGGGATTATAGGTTCTTATCCCCGGATTTCAAAATGGGGTCCCGATCCCGAAAATTGGAAACCCTGTACTCTATTCCTAATATTCTTTTCTTATTGCTACTTTTTCTGGTCTACAAATTGGTATTAATGTATTTTCAATCTGACTTTTCTTAGCAACCATCATCAATGTCACAGTCTTTTAAATACGAATCGAGATTGTTTATTTCGGTTTTTAAAAATGTTCTTAGAATAAATATACCAACAGATATTTTATAAATCGTTAAAATTAGTTTCCTGAAAATCGTGTTTATCCTTGTTTATTGAGTTTTGAAACAACTCTCCTATATATCTTCGGAAGTTATCGATTCTTTTTAGATGTCGGTACATACATGACATTGTATAGGGTTGAGCAAGGCGCACCATTTCCCTAATTTAAATAACCTTTTTATCTCTTCTAGTTTACAAGATTCTTGTAATGTGAATTCTTATATAGAAAGAATAGTATGCCTAGTTTTCTTACTATTTCTGTTATCACAACAAATCTGGACAGGTTAAAGTAACTGGAGGATAAATCTTTAGAAATAATATTACAAAAATGTTAAAATTTAAGGAGATAAACATGGTATTGGCATAACAAAATCTTCAGTCAATCAATATTATATCCACACTTGTCTGAATGGGCTATTCAATAGTATTCGCGTGGGGTATAGCCTTTGTGATACGACGCAAATATTTGTCATTATGTTACGCACGTAGGTACCAACATAGTAGGTAACAACCGGTAGTTTTGTCGAATTTTTGTTGCATTATTCGTTGTGTACATAGGCGCTCCACTTTTAAACTCCAATTTTATACCTTCCAGCTTCCAAAAAAGTTAAAGTTACTTAGTAGCTAGAAAACCGTTACAATATATTATATTATCAGAGAAGATATACGAGTTCACTTGCGCTAATTTAGATGGAAGTTACGTAGATATTCACATATCTTACGTTATGTAACAAATTGGTTTCTGAGCCCCGTTGAAGCTTCTATAAAACAATCAAGACTGGTGCTCTGACTAATAAAGAGGCTATTAGAATATTATGATACAAATAATCAAAGTATTAGATTCCATTGAGGAATCGAATATCGTATGCCATTCTTTTTTGCAAGTTTTAAGGAAGTATTTGAATACTAAAAGTAATCAAAATCACACAACCTTTTTTCTTATTTTCGCACACATGCATTACGGAATCATTAAAATTATGCGATCTTTATAATCATCATCATCATCAACCAGCCACTAAAGTCCACTGCTGGACGTAGACCCCCCTCGTTTGCTTCTATAACTCCCTATCCTGAGCCATTTGCATCCAGTTACTGTGGATACGCCTTAAGTCGTCATGCCATCTTGTTGGAGGACGGCCTCTACTCCTGAATGCCGTGTCTTTGTCTCTATTCATCATTTTCTTCGTCCATCGGTCATCGTTTAGCCTTGCAATTTGTCCTGCCCAATTCCATTTCAAAGTAGTTATTTTCTCGATGGCATCCATGACTTTTGTTCTGTCTTCTTCTGTGAAGCGCGGGTACTCGCAATAACTAGTGAAGTCGACCGGCTGTCAAATTAAATGGCTGTGGTATATCTAGCCAATAACAACACAAAAAACGTCTGATTTATTTCGGTATAATCAATACATTTATTTAAGATAAACTGGTTTAAATAGACTGTCCAATAATCTTCTTTCAATCTATTACATTCATTATTAGATACCACTAGATTTTTGTTGTTAAAAATTCTTTTTTTTTTGTTATACCGGGTGGGTCTCAAAAGTGGCTCACCCCTATAACTTTTTTTATTTTTTCAGGTAAAGAAACGAGATTTGATATGTTAGTATATGACATAAATTAGGATTGATTGGCGCTATTCAATTGTTTTCCGACACTTCCTGTTTTACCGAAAATGAGTACAACTTATGATTTTTATAAATGGCACCCTCGGTATTGTTTTATTTTATTCGATAGAAAATGGCACTTTGAATAGAATGACATATTTATCATAAGTCAAATTTTGACATTGTTTGACAGGAAGTGACTGACGAAAACAATTGAATACGTCAATCAATTCTAATTTGTCATATACCATATCTCGTTTTTTATCTGAAATAATATAAAAGTTATAGGCAATTCATTGTACTTCCATAAAATACAAAGTATTATTACACAATTTGCTTATTTTATCTCTTTTAATTTTTAAATCTCAGAATATTTTTCTTGCTCTCCGTCCATGGTTAATTCACCTACTGCTTTGCTCCCATTTTACCATTCGTAGAATTTCGTAATGCCCACTTCCTAGGTCATTACGAATTGTTGGCAACTTGGTATTGAAATATATGTACCTATATCTTATTATACAGTGTGTTCCAGAAGTAAGTGCAAGTATTTTAACTGGTAAGTTCAACCCCAGAAACACGCCCATCAGTTTTTTGCGAAAAAACATGTTTTAAATTTTTATATTTTTTTTGGCATTTTGAAAAATTATATATTTCTTGGAAAATATTGAAAAACTTTTGAGTGCCACTTGTTCAGTTTCCGGAAATTTGTTTACAGTGTTTCGAGAGAATGCAATGTTGCCACCTCCTACGTTATCTATATTCTATATGTTTATAGGTAAGTTATAAGGTCACATTTTTAAATTTCTACAAAAAATACTTAAATTAATTTTATTCACTGTAGATTTTGTAATCATTGTAGATTATTGTTAAGTATAGGGCATCAACGTCTACTATATTTTAAATATTTTTTTACCAGTTTAGTAAACTGAAATAATGAACAATTATAGCAGCTTCTCAACAATTCAGAATCAGCGCCCTCTATTAGATATGTAAATAGTCAACGTTTGACCTATATTTAAACAGATCAGCTGATGCTGCTGATGGCCTTTTTAGGTTATCCAATTCATTTGAGATTTTACTCAAAACAGTAAACCTCTGAAAAAAACTAAAAAAATAGGCAAAAGAAAGGTAATAAGCAATACTGTAAATGATGAAGATATACAGGGTATAACGCATTCAACAGGAGATAGATAGGTAATGGTAATCTTTGATAAAAATTATTTATCAAAGATTAGAGAATAAAACTCAATAAGAAGATGCAATACCAAAAATAGTCTAATAATACTCAAATATTTCTCTTATAAACCATTTCGAGAATCACCGGAAAATAATACACTTCCAATTCATATAACCAAGGTTGAATAGACTATTTTTACATTCTTCATATTCAATTGAGTATTGAAGATATTTTTTTTTCGATCTTTGTACTTCGTGACACGTATATCGTAACGTCACAATTGACTGACGTGTCTGTATCTTAAACTTAGATCATCCGCATTATAACGTAAATGAGCTTATATACAGCAGTCTATTTATATTTTTGACAGTTATTTACATTGGGTACGTCGATGGACGTAATAGAAAAAAAATCGTACAAGAGTAAGGCGGGGTGAACAAATTTATTTTGTGCTGGAATAATAGTGTCGGTACTTACAGGGGATAGTAGGAGGAATGCAGTACAACATATCAATTGTATTTGTATTCCTATTCTAATATCATCTCATTCTAATGTCATTAGATAATAGTTCAGACAAATAATTTAAATAGACAAATTTTCCTGTACAACACAGCGGCGGACCCAGGGGGGGCTTCGGGAGCTCAATTTCCCCCCGTTAAGTTGAATCATGTAATACGATATTATTAATTTATTACCTCAGAAACGACTCCGAGGTATGTACTTCGAGTAAAGTTTTGTGTCAGCCCCCCTCCCCCCTTTCCCGAATCCTGAATTCGCCCCTGGATATACATACCAGATGATAAACTCTAAAATGCCTGGTTACCACATATTTATTAAAATACACACACGCATAAACTCACTTAAAAATTTCTCATTTGTTTTCGGCATAGTACTTAAACTATACAGAGTGAGTTTTAAATAAGTACAAATATATTTAGGGCTATTATATTTCGATCCTAGAAACAAAAAGTAAAATACTCGGTTATTATGGACTTATTTGAAAAACGGTAAAGATAAAATATGTTTCTTTTATCGAGATCTACCAGCTCTAAAAATAATATGTACTTATTTAAAACTTATTTAAAACCCTGTATAAATATTTTAGAAAATTTCTTAAATAAATGCAAATATTTTAGGGGTAGTATATTTCGACCCCAGAAACATTATTAGTTTTTTCGCGAAAAAGAAATTAAAAATTGGGAGTTTTTTGAAAAACATTTTTGGAAATTTTTTAGTTCTGAGTTAAAAAACATAATTTCTTGATAACATATCAACATAATATAGGTAGTAGATTAAATCTACAAGAAAAAAATTCAGAAGAGATCCAGTGGTTCTCAAAATTTAATCAATTTTTTTTTAAAATTAACTCGGTTATTTTGGATTTATTTGAAAAACGGTAAAGAGAAAATATGTTTCTTTTATCGAGATCTACAAGCCCTAGAAAAAAACCTGTATAAACCCTCTGTATAAACAAATATAATATTAAATTGTCTTAAAAAGCTCACCTAAAAATTAAATACATATTTGATAAATAAATTTTAACGTTAAATGTTAAACAATAAATGTCAACTATCTAAACCCAACGCTCAGTTAATCAAGACGAGTAAAGACCTATTCTTCATTAAAATCTTTTCGAATTTTTTTTCTGTTGAAGTTTTATTTTTATTTTTGCTTGTAATTGATTTTTGATATTTTTGGAGGTTTGTAGGAAATGATTCAAATCTAATTCGAAAACTTTCTTCATTATCAAGGCATTTCTAAAGCAGTCTATCAAAATCAAATCGGTATCGGAATGACTAAATTTTATGCCTGAAACGTTTTAGTTAAAGAAATAAACCGATTGATTGAATTGGGTTATAAAAATAGTTTTCTAGGAATTAGAACTTGTGCCGGGAAAATATAAAATAAATATTTGAAACTTCAGAAAATTTTGATGGTTTTGATTTTAGTGCCATATTTTTTATTGGGTGTCATTTACATTATTCATGAATTTTTAAATTTTATTAATAACGATTGCATATAGGCAAGTTATGATTTAGGGTGGGACAAAAAATATTAGAGAATGTATCAACAGATGTCTCTTTTTTGTCATATACAGGGTGCTACAAATTCGGGGTACGAGCATTGGTATATCGGTAACCGTAATAGATACGAACATAGTTAAATTGGGGCAAAGATGCGCTTTCGGATGTTCACCAAGAAGCCATCAAAAAATTTTAAAAATTTCAAGGATTGCTGAGTTTTTTGAAAATCAATTTTATTTTTTCCTGCTGTTACTTTTTAGAAAGTCAAAAAACCAATTGCCCATTCTCATAGCCACTTTATTAGGGCTATCTGACAGTATTTTTAGATTTTCAAATGAGCTTATCCTTTGCGAGATACAACGAGGCCGACTTATTTTTTTTTAAATACGGACCTGCATTTTTATTTCAGGTTTAGAAAGAACTTGGTCTCCTGAGTGCAATGATATGCCACATTTGATACTTTTTTTTTGTTTTAGATACCTGAACAACAAAACTATTTTAAAATAATTTCAAGTCCGACTCTGGTTTTTTAACTAATTATTTAATCTGATTATATTCATCACCACAATATTGATCAGCGCTAATTAATATTGAATTGGGAAAATCGAGCCAATTGGAAGATCTAAATAAATAATATCCAGGTCAGCAATTTAAAGATATTATTTTTAACTTTTTAATTGCGAATTTGAAATTCTCAGTGTGCTATATAATAATATGCATGATATTAATCGTAGTTATTATAAATAAACAACTTCTACAAATTAGTTTCCAATGCTCTACATGTTCCAAAGGGTTACCACCCTTCCTGTTGCATAAATTTATTTTTCGTTCAATTTTATTTATAGCTCTTTGAACTTTTTTCTTCGACTTACGAATGCATGTATTGATTTCACTCTTACAAATGATGTCAAGTAATGTCCCCCCCTCCCTCTTGGCGTCAGGTCCAGAAACCTCGCTGGTCATACTGCTGGCTTATACTGCTCTACCATTTCCAATCCATCTTTCGGGAAAAAAGACTTGATTGTTTATATTATATTATATTTATATTATTTATTTTATATTATTTTGTTGGATTTAATTTTCTGTATTCAATGTTTTACGCCACGTCATTGTTAAGTTTGAAATTTTATTAAAAATCTAACGATGAATAGATTAAATATTAAAAAAAACAGAGCCGGACTTAAAATTAGTTTAAATAAAAATTGTGTTTGAATGTCCGAAACAAAAAATAATAATTGTGGCATATCATTGTACTCAGGAGAATGAGTTCTTTCAAAACCTGAAATAAAAATGCAGGTCCGTATTTAAAAAAATTAAGTTGGCCTCTGTATGTCACAAATTGTCAGCTAATTTGAAAATCTAAAAATGTTATCATATAACCCTAATAAAGTGGCTATGGGTATGTATAATTAGTTTTTTGATTTTCTAAAAAGTAACGACAAGAATAAATTAAATTGAGTTTCAAGAAATCCGTTTTTTTCCAAAAATTTCAGCAATCCTTGAAATTTTTAAAACTTTTTTGATGGCATCTTAGTGAATATCCCATGCAAGCGCAAATTTGCCCCTATTTAACCATGTTCCTCGCCATGTTAGAGAGATATCAATGATCGTCCCGAATTTGTAGCACTTTGTATAATTGGCAAGTATTGAGTTGAATTATTATAAGAAATTAAGCATGAGCTAGCGAGCTAGCGTGGGGCAACGGCCCCTCTCTACCCGACCGAGGCAGTTTATAAAATGAGTGACAAATAAATTAAACAATAATTTTAGATTCTTATTGAACCATTTAGTTTTTCTCTTATCTTGAATTACATTTTTATTGCTTATATTTGAAACACTCTGTACAAATTAACCCGTTGCTTGTCGTATCCAGATACACAGTCGACCGCTTAAGTGCCCGAAATTGTTAATATTGCCATTTAATGCAATTAAATTGTTTTATCTGAAATGGGATATGTTAGACGGTGGGGAAGCCATCGTCTGCTTTTAAATGAAGTGCGTGTGACATGGGCGCCAGCATAACTCAGACAGGCCATATTTCATAACATTATTATTTCCGATGTGTTCTTTTCAAGTTTACCGGTCATTTTTCCTTGTTCTGCTAGCCATTGATTTCCTTTTACGATTATCGTAGTGTGTACGAAATGACAATTGATAATAATTTCTTTCAAGCCATTCTCATACTGTCACTTATTAAGCATTTATAGTTTATAGACATGAAGACATGTATAAAAGATAAACTAAACAACTAAAATTTGTTTTTACTTAACATAAACGGGCAAAATTTATACAGGAAGGCCCATTAGTGCGAGGAAGTCCAATATCGTCATTGTTGTCGAAGATATGAAAAAAAGTTTTATACAGATGTTGCATGGTTAATAATAGTACATAAAATATTTTGTGATATAAAGGGTGTCACAAAAAAAAGTTATTATAAGGTTTTAAGTTTTTTTTTTTAATTTACACCACCCATTTTTCTGTACAGAATTGGATTCAGCATAAAACTCTGCATAGAGTACAACACTATTTTTATTTGAAGCACTATGCGTTGTTGAAGAAAATTTTAGATTATCCTATACAGGATATTTCTTATGGCGTCACCAAAATCGGAATATTTAAAAAGCTATATGTCTATTTTTTTAAAAATGCAATACCCTGTATATTATATATCGTTTAGATGCAGACTTAAATAATGAAGATTTTTTGTATTTAAAGGTTTCTTAAATTTTTAGCGGTTTTGCAGATATTTGCTGCATTATAATACAAATATGGTGTTTTCAACGGTAAAATACCAGATAAAGATTATATTAGGTGGCTTTGATGAAAAAATTACTGTTGGAAGAGCCATATTATGTAATGTAATAACGCAAATATCTGCGAAACCGTTAAAAAATTAGGAACACTGTAAATACAAGAAATGTTCACTTTTTAATTCTGCAAAAATTGAAATGTAGCATTTTAAATATTGCGATGTTGGCAACCCCATAAAAATTACCCTGTATAAAATAATGTAAATTTTTGTTCGCGTTTTTTTTCTGTTATCTTTGATGTTTAGGAAAATTAAGCTAAGTGTTAATAAAGTTAAATTTACTCTAGTTTTAACCACTTTTCGGATATAGTGTTTTACCCAAAGTTTTAGTAAATAAGAAATAGAATGCCAACACCGCATCCGCATAGCGCTTCAAATAAAATTAGTGTACTATATGCAAAATTTTATGCTGAATCCAATTATTGCAATTTAAAATCAGCAATTAAAAAAAATATTTTTTTTGGATACACTTTATCAACCATGCAACATTTAAATAAAACTTCTTTTCATATCTTCGACAACAACGACGATATTGGACTTCCTCGCTCTTATGGGCCGCCCTGTATATAAACACAAATCCTTTATTTATTTACAGTTTGATTTAACCACAGACTTAATACAATCATATAATTTAAGATTTGGCTCATTGGCGTAGTTTCAGGATCTTCATAAAAAAACATTTTTTTAAGCACAACGTTAATAAAAGTTGAATGATCTGATGAATTTATAATATCTATGTTAAAGTGTAAGTCACGAATCCTGTAAAAATGTAAACAATTACTAGGAATTTACAGTTGGGGGTTAGAACTTTTGGTATTACAATTGCAAAATAAAACACTAATGCAACACAATACACCAAAACACTTTTACTTTTACACGGGACTCGCGTTTCGCTAACCATGTAAGCATCATCAGCAGTTTCTTATGAGCATAAGCATCATCAGCAGATTACTTGAGGAGATGCGTCTTTGCGGAGTTTTTTGTTAAAAACTATAATTTATTGACAAAATGGCAACATAGGTAATAAATTAAGTTTACAAGAAAGAAAACCTAGAAAAGATTCAGTGGTTCTCAAAATTTAAGCAAAAAATCATTTTTTTTTAATTTTCTAAATAAAACAACTCCGTTATTTTGGACTTATTTGAAAAACGACACATTTATGTCAGCATGAGAAAAAACAATATGGCGATATTATATCCCAGAAATAAGTGCAAGTATTTTAACTGGTAACATAGTTCAATCCCAGAAACACGCCTATAATTTTTTTTTCGCAAAAAAAAGTTTTTGAAAATTCGAAATTTTTTGAAAAATGTTTTGTAAATATTTTCAGTTTATAGTTAAAAAAACATAATTTCTTGATAATATGGTAACATAGGTATTAGATTAAATTTACAAGAAAGAAAATCCAGAAAAGATCCAGTGGTCGTCAAAATTTTAGCAAAAAATCATTTTTTTTTAATTTTCAAAGTAAAATAACTCCCTTATTTTAGACTTTTTTGAAAAACGACAAAGAGAAAATATGTTTCTTTTATCGAGATCTACCAGCCTGTATATATATAAAGCTCGACCAATAATTGAATTTAGTTATTTGAATAAATTTATACTGAGAATTTTAATTTATTATAAGAGATCTCAGTGACTTTTTTAAATAAAAACGTATTACAATATTTTGAAGAGATGCGACGCATCACCCGCATCAATGGAAGCTTCACCGCTATTCAGGAATGTAATATAGCTGTATATTTTGTTACTCTGAAGTACCAAGACAGGTATTGCATCCCCATCGCTTACAAGATTAAGTTAAGTCCACGTCAAAGAACCGGGCAAGTGCGTCCAAAAACAATCTAAAACAAATTGACACGTCCAGATTGATCGTCTCGCATCGCCAAAGGTGGGATTTATTATTTAAATCGTGATTTGAATATGCAGATCGTGCCGGGGACCTAGACCTACAGAAGTCGTTTGCTCAGCATTTATTCTCTTTTGTTTCATTTTTTATCTCTTACGGTTGTTTTCGTCTAGGCCTTAGAGTGTAAAGTAGCTAGATACGTCTTGTCGTTGGCCGGGTGTAGCCAATATCACTACTGGAGGAACAGCATAGTGTAACTTTTGTCTAGGTATTAGATCTTAGATTAAGAATACTTAGTGATGTAAAGGGTAATGTTACCGGTAATTTTAGTAATATTACGTGATATTACCTCAAGCACGGTAACATTGGACATATTGCTTTTTTCCCGCTCTACTCTTTTCCATTTGCCCAGCTATAAAATAAGTACGTTAGCTGTAGATATTTTAAATTTACCATCGTCAAAATCCGCAACAGAAAAAACCTTTAGCAGTTATGGATTTCTTTATCGGCTAAGAAGAAACAGACTTAGGTGTACGCGCACTGAATCGGTACCAGTCCGGCGAGAAACGGCAAAGGCGGTGACTCGACTATCGTAGATAGGTAGAGGTAGGAATCTGGCCTATACAGGCCGAAATGTTTTAGTGGACGCCGGCGCCGTCTATATGTACGATGGTCGCAGTCGCTTTTGCTGGTCGGTCCGATCCGATGCAGTGCGCGCGGAGCCTTACCCTGGAAAGGACCGGAAAATTTATCTACTTATATTGCCCATAATTATAATTTACTAAATGAAGAACATTTAAGAATGGTAGAAGCTGCTGGGAAAGAAATGGAAGAAGAAGAAGATATCGATTTCGAAGTAATAAATTTGACTCAATTAACGAATGAAAAAGAAGAACCAGAAGACGATATTGAGGATGATTTACGTAGTTATAAACTAGGACCATTGCATTGACTAGTTATAAAAAATAATATTATTTATAAAGCTGTATTTTTATAAATTAGCAATGTTACCGTAATATTACCGATAATTATACTTTTTTATTTAATCACTAAGTATACTGAGCACGCCATCACTGTACCACTGAATTGCCTAATAAAGATAGTTTTGGTCAACAGCTGTATCGTCGATATAAGTTTTGTCGCACGGAGAGGAATAGAATTTTGAGTGATTTTTGATAAAAAAGAAACGCATTTTTGAGTAGAGTTTAATTATTTACTAAATAAAAAAAGACGTATAGTTGGATGATTTCAAAATTCTGGATGAAAGGAAGCAACAAAGATGCAACAAAGATGATAAGCCAATATAAAGTTTGGAATAATATGATAAGCTAAACCATACCGAACCAAATAAGTAAAATAAGATTAGTCAACCATTTCAATCATTTTGGATCAATTTGTACTTTCTGTCATTTTTTCATGTCTTTTGTCGAAATCGTTCCTGACTCGTTGGACAGATTATAAGTACGTATCTACCAAAAAAAATTGTACATAGGTAGTTTAAGAACTATTTTTTTCTAGTACTTCTTTTAAGACCCTTGTTGTTGCCAAGGGTACTCTCTATCGTCGTGAATAGATTTTAAATCACGAAGAGCATTGGATTCGTGATGATATCGTTTCGTGACAATGTACTAGTTTCAGGAATGTATTTTTTACAAAACTTAGATCATAATTTTTTATTAATAGACAGGTTTTAAGTAAGAACAGTTAGGCTAGGCGCTGACATGTAATTTCGAGTCGGCCGATTATTTAGTTGCAAAAGTGAAATCAATACGTTCTTACTGAAGAATATATTTAGAGGAAATACTGAACCAATCGATCTACTATTGAATTGAATATGTGCGCGGCTTCATAAGAATATATTGTTTCCAGTTTTGCAACTAAATAATCGGCCGACTTGAAATTGCATGTCAGCAACAAAATATAGTTTGGAACTAAGTGTATCGTTTTGTAGAATGTTATACAGAGTAATAACAATAACATCAGGGCGCAAGAACATCAGAAATATATTAATAACTTCTATACTTTATAACAGAAAATAGTCCTCTTATTCGCACTAAAAGCGCTCAGCTCAGTAACCATCAATTCGAAATTGATCAAAGAATGCCTAGAGGAGCTGAACAAATGAGGCAAAGAAAATAAAGTCCTCCTACTTTGGGTGCCAGCTCACCAAGAATAAAAACAAATAAACAAAGAAAGCAATGAAAGAGCAAACGATCAAGCTAGAAAAGGATTGAACACTCCACTAACTGGACCAGAACAACTGTTATGCTTTCTAAGTGGAAACCAACTTAAAGCGGAATTTAAGAACCTGGAAGACTCCATTTGTCTCCTGAATGGGAATCCTCCAACCGGTCTAAGACACTCAAAGAAATTTCTCAGAATTTACGACCGAGAAAAATCAAAGATTTTCCTTGATTTAAGTAAGAACAATCTTCGGATTGTAAGGGCGGTTTTAACAGGACACTGTCTCTCTCAACGAACACTCCAGTAGATTGAAGCTGAGAAACAACGGCGAATGCAGATTTTGTGGGGAAAATGGAGAAACGCCAGAACATCTTATCATTGAGTGCGCCGAGACGACAATCGACAACCGTTCGTGCCATAAACTTTGGTACGACTGATGTCGGAGATGGAGAGCTGGCCTCCGTAGAGCCGTCTCAGATACTGGCTTTTGTTAAAGCCTTGGGACTCTATGATGAGTTATAACACATTATAACTCAAGGAAGGGGGACATACAATAGATCTGTAAGGTCGTGGTGTACATTCTACCATTCTACTATACTTTATTATTTGAAAAGATGTTTAAAAACCAATGAAGATACGTGGAAATTAGACATTATATGATAATTCTTCAATGTATGCTAAAATTATAATTATGATGCATACTATCGGTTATTGAAAATGAAAAGAAATTCGTTATAAAATATTCAACTAAATTTAGCATTACCGTATTAATTATGTTGTTTTTGGTCTTTTGTCCTTGCATGGTTTTTGAAAAGCGCCAAACTGGACCAAGTGACCAAGTCTTTATCTAACTTTTTAAATAATGTTCTGTCTGATTGATCCGTTTCTGGATACGTTTGTAAATGCATTTCTGATGTTCTTGCACTATTTCTATCAAATTTGAAAAAAAAAATAATGTTAAGTCGTTTTTCTTCAAACAACCAAATCAAAGTCGCTTATTGAAAAAACGATTTTTGCAAATTATTGCCGTATCAAAGCCACTATGTATAATTTGTTGTACCTCGTTAGAATCGCAATAAACTTATCTATATAGATGTGTAAAAATCGAATATGGCGCCTATAAGAAAGAATAAAGTTGATGATGGTAATCAGAAGACGAAAAGTAGCTGGAAAAAAGTGTCAATGAAAATGTTCCCTTAGTTTTGGATGTTTCTAAACTTTTCACTATTCCGAAAAAGTAGCAAAATAAGCGTTCGGCATTTAACGTTTTATGTAAAACTGATTAGGTATTTTTACACAAATTAAGAAGGAAATTAAAGATATAGGATTATACTATATCCGTATTGTAGCACAATTTTAGACAACTTCTTTATTTGTAAGATTTTGATGGGCAAACATCAACAAAATATTCCTTATGTTTGGTTTGGTAAAAACTAAATTTTCTCGAAAATAAAGACATAATGTAAAATTCCGTTATAATACGGAAATAGATTGACGTTTTGTGATTACATTGATATATAATTTATATGGTTTTGTAACAAATTGGTTGCTATTTTATGGCAAATGCTGAAGCTCTGCAAACCTTAATAAAGCCTTAATCAAAGCACGTGTGTTTGGAATTTTGGGAGTGGCTTAACACGACATGATCGGTCAAGGCTTTAGGCAGATTTCTGAAATATATTATGTACTTCCCTCGTCCACACACCCGCTTTACCCGACCCCTGAGAGCGACCCGACCAGAACAGCGTAATAGACTTTTAATGCACAATTTAACCATCCCCGTCTCTCCTATATTTTTCGAGATCCCAGTGGTGGGGTTCGAATTTGAATTACCCTGTATATTTGATACAAGGTACAGAATAACAACTAATTCTACAATTTCTCTGTATCATTTTTAGACCATATAATTTACTTGAATCAGTAATGTACTCGTAGTTCATGAGACAAAGTATTACTTATCTTTTCTTTAGAAATGTTTTACATATTACATAAGATTTAAATATAAAACATCGAGGCTAATTTTAGATCAACCTCTTTTCTTTCGTATTTCTAGAAAAGCTTTTGTTTATCTTTCAATTAAAATACATTTTGTTATGCCGCTTCATTCATCGATTTGGTGACATCGAAGTGTGTCCCCGGTTCACGAAATTAGGCTACAGATGTCAGTTGACGGAATAGGTTATCGATGCATTTTATTAATGTGATTCTTACATTTTATACCGCTGCAGCATTGCCATATCAGTAGGAAATGCAATACTAAATACTACCGTATGATCGAATAAAAACGGCGTCAGCGACGACTATGAAATTAAGATCACTGTCATTTTATATGTAAAATTATATGGAAAATGTCATCGATCGTCATTTCCAAGCCAACTGGACGCCGTTTTTTTTTCGATCATACGGTACTTTTATAGATATACAGTATGTTCTCGGATTGTCTTTACTTAGTTTAAGAGGAAAAAATTATATTATTGACTTTTTGAGAAAAACGCATTTGTCCATAAAAATTTTGCTTCTTCTAAAATGGTTAATTCCGTTTATACTTTTCCAAATTTCCATACCGTTTTAGAGATAATTAAAAAAAGAAAACCTGAAAATATGGTTGAATTTTTTAATCCAAAAAATAAAAACGCGTCTCTATGGTAATATAATTTCATTTTCATTCTTTGTTAGATTGTGGTTAGATTATTATTGATAGAATTTTAATTAACGTCATATTTTTACTGTTTTAAAATGTTAAAGAAGCATAAAATTTATGTAATTTATTGCAACGGAAAGGGCGATGATAGTAACCGGAAAATGTAATAGTTTAACAGCAGCAAAAATACGACGTTAATCAAAATCAATAATATTCATCTATCAAAGAATTAAATCGAAGTTATATTACATGGAAACACGTTTTTATTTTTAGGACTTATGAAAAAATTCAACCACAATATCATCTTTTTGTAATTTTCTCTAATAGGGTATGAAAATAGGGAAAAGTATAAACAGGATTAACCATTTGAACAAGTGCATTTTTATGAAGAATGCATCTTTCTCAAAATGTCAATAATAAAAGTTTTTCCTCTTAATGTAACGTAATGACAATTCGGGGACATAATATAATGTAGTTTATTTTTTTATTGGTTAGTTAGTTATAATTATTTATTTCTATAATTAATTTATTACACATTAAAGCTTTTTTCATCTTTTTTAACTTCAAAGGCTACAACAAACAACAAAATTTATTTTATAGTATGATGTATGATTGATTTCTGATAAACGCTTACCTACAGATTTTGACTGAATTAATTGATAAACTCCTCTATATTTGGATGGAATGATTAATTTGTATGAGTATTTAAATGATCTAATTGATTTTTTTACAAATTGTTTTGATAATAAATTACTTGGCAACGTTGTATCGTTACATTTTCTTTGACATTTGCGATTCTGTCGGACCAACTGTAAATTCTTTCATTTTCAATTTATTGATAGTTCGATTTAATTTGTTATGAGGTTATCACAATAATTGAGCTTTTAGATTGTTTGTAATACTTAAATCTAATTTGGTTTATTTTTACTGAGATATATTGATCATTGAATTGAATTTATACTTTTTCAGATATTGCTGCTATTTTAATTATTCTATAATCTAGTCGTCATAACTATAAATGATAAATAAATAAAATAATATGAATTAAACACTTATTCTGATGTACTTTACATGCTTTTGTTATTATTATTTAAGGATCTGCCTATACTGCTATAAAATTACTGCATAGAGAGTGAATATGTAAGAGATAAAATCCACAATCAAAATTCAATGAAATTTTTAACATGACACTATAGTTACAACTGTATTTAACCAGAGAGTACCCCAGCCCAATGTCAACGTGAAAAATATCTAATCTTTATTTTGATATGTATTATATTATTAAAAGATTACATTTGGGACCCACAACAGCTGTAATACTCGTATGTTGCCTCTTTATGGATGTTAGAATTAAAAATGTGTAGCAGTATTGTTAAAGTTTATAGCAATATTAGATTCGATTTAAAGATATATCAGTAGAATTTTTTAACTATAAAGGAATTTAATAATTAATTGGTTTTCTATTCGTAATAGACGTAATATTATACAGGGTAATTTATGAGGAAATGTCAATACTTTAGATACCTACGCAGAACCCAAAAATAAGCATAAAAGTCTATACTTATAAATAGGTATGTCCACACAGTCTTTGTTTTCGAGATACAATGTCTTAAAGCTTTAATTTAATATTTTTGAAGTGAAACTTCTTTACGTGCGATGGGAAGAAAAAATCAAGGCCGTGACACACCACGGCCTTGACACGACATGACCTTGCCCATATGCCTTGACGCACGAGCTAGCGAGAAAAAAGAGGATCACGCAGCAGGATCGCGCAAACACAAATAAACATTTGATTTAAAGCTAAGAAAAGCATTATAATCAGTAGCGGACTAAGGGGGTGGAAGGGGCGGTCCGCCCCGGGCCCCGTCTTTTAGGGGGCCTCCGAATCTTAATAAGTAATTTTTTATTCAACTGGCAAACAAGGCCAATATGTGTTCAGTAGTTATAAAGCAGTTTGTAGATGGAGTATGCAAACCATACGTATACGCTAACTATAAACAGTATAAATGGAAGCAGATTTTTTCTTAATTATCAATTATCAGGCACCAGTAATTGTCATTGGCATTTTCTATTCAGAAAATTAAATCAAGGGGTAAATTTCCTTCTTTAAAATATCGAATAATTATTATTTTTTATATATTTTGAGACTGAATTTATTTATTTTAGCTTTTAAGTTATTTTTCAATGGTTTCATTATTTATTTTTACTGAATAAACATTTTAAATTACAACCAATGCACAGCATAACTTGTATTCTAGCTTCATTACTGATGATGAGCAGTGAAGTCTTTAGTATAACGGGGGCCACGGGCCTGGAACAGCGAAGGGACCCCTCGGATTTTGGAGGACTTACAAAATTGCGATATTTTGTCACTCTATTTCCCTGGAAGCATTTTTAAGAAAAAAATATTTAAAATTTTTGGACGAAAAAAACTACCTGTCAAAAAAAATTTGTACAGCCTAAAAGTCAAATTTAGTGATTATCACAGCCCCTGTGACATAAAGAAAAGACATGTGGCTATCTATTTCAAAAATTAAATTGTGCATATGTCATATAATAATGGCGATAGCTGTCATGGAATTGAGCGATTAAAAAATTATCATAAATAATTTTTTTTTCAAATGGAAACCAACTTTTTTTATTTTACTAGTGAAAAGGTTTTCCAATTCGTTACGTTTTAACTAGACATATTTCTATACCTAAAATAAATAGTTTTTAAGTTATTTAAGATTTAGTTTGAAAACGTATATTTTTATTGATTTTATCTACCTTCCTTTCACATTAAGTGTCAAACAGTCAGACAATTTATTTCCGTGTGTCAGAAAATGAATTATTTGAATTTCCTGTATTATAACTACTGCTGCTTAAAAGTTTAAAACGTGTATTTATATAAATATATCTCGTATTTCCGTTCTTTAGTGATATCTAATAGTTGATATTTTAACAATATATCGTACGATCGAAAAAAAACCAGCGTAAACTTCGCTTGGAAATTATGATCGATAATATACTGTCATAGGCTACTGGTTAAAATCAAGAAAAACACGCTTTAAAGCTGAATCTTAAATAACCTAAAAACGATTTATTTTGGGTACAGGAACATGTATAATACATTAAAATATAATTTTTATGTTTATTTTTTTTTTGCACTGAATACGTACTAGAAATATTAACATTTCATCATGAATCACCCTGTATAATGTAATTACTTACGAGTGAAATGATGCTCAATTAATATTCATATTAATATTTAAGTAGTTTTGAATTTTTTATTGAAGATTCAAAATATTGACACAATTTCTTTCAAAATGCATATGCTTTGCATAAAACCAATAATTATGAAACAAACAAGAAATCTATACTAATATCAAGGCTAATATATAAAATTCTTAATCGACTGACATACTGATTAATCACGATCCTAAGAAGCTCAATTTTGGCATACGGATTGATTCTAGGGTGTAGAGGTTCGATAAGAAGGGATTTTTCGAAATTCCAGTTCCAAGAGGGTGAAACCACCCCTCAAATATTACAATTTTTTTTATTTAAAAAACGGTCAAGTTTTCGAAGAAACTCTTAAACACGTATACTTTATTTTGTTGTTTTACGTATTTTAAGATTTTTTATAAATTTATACAGGGTGTTTCATAAAATATAACCATTGAGTATATAATCACGATTCTGCTTAAACTGCTTGACGTTTAAAGCTGATTTTTGGTAAACGGATTGACTGTGGGGTGTAGAGGTTCGATAAGGAGGGGTTTCTCGAATCTCAAATTCCAGGAGGGTGAAAACGCCCCTCAAATATTACAATATTTGTTATTTAAAAAACGGTTAGTTTTTCGGGAAAACACTTGGACAAGCATACTTTATTTGGGTTTTTTACATATTTTGAATTTTTTTAAAAAATCATACAGGGTGTTCCAAAAAATTGGGTAATTTCTTAACCACGATTCTGCTTAAACTGCTTGACGTAAAAAGCTTATTTTTGGCAAACGGATTTTTCGACAGTCAAATTCCAACGAGATGAAACTATCCCTCAAATATTACCAAGTTATATAGTAATGTCGCCATGTTATTTTTTCTCATTCTGACATAAATGTGAGAAAATTTTATCCAGTTTGTATGTTAATGGAAATTCTTGCTTTGCTTTATCATCACCATTACAAATGATTAATTCGACGCGAACGAAGTCGCTGGTACACGCTAGTATAAGATAAAATAAGAAAAACTCAACTAACCCGAAATTCAATGAATAATTCAAATTAATTTCAGATATGCCAAGTGAAATGTCAAACAAAACTGTCAAAAACGGCGTTTCATGCCGTCATTCTGTTTCTAATTTATGAAGCAACATGAATATAAAAATAATATAAGACTTAATATTATTCTAAAAACTATAAAATACAATTTGCTTTATAAGAATTTAGTTCCTTAAAATGTTTTTGTTTACAAGTCAAATTTTCTGTATTCTCTTTAGTAATAAACTAAAATCACTTGTTTGTCTAACCTGAGCTCAGTCATGTGAAGTTTATATCCTCATAAAATAAAGTTGTGTTAGAGGTTAACCTGTAATTAATGATCAGAAATAGTACTGTCATTATTTTTATGGTTTCGATTTAAGCAATTAAATTATGTATGGAAATTAGATTGTTTTTTTATGACTTAATTATATACTTGTTCACCAACTACCTGATTTAGACGACAGTAAGTGGTAGAATGGTTATTGTAAACAAATCATTTTCGTGAAGGATTTTTCTTATTTGGTTAGTTCTTTACTAGAAATTAAGTATGTTAAATTTAAAGAGCGGAAAAGACATTCTTATTATTTTTTTATACCGGGTGGTGCATCGTCGATGGAAACATAGGAAATTCCATGCAAATTTTGAACTGTTCAAATATTGGTTCTCCTATTGATTTTATTAAGTCGTAAATAGATTTTTTAAAGATCTACGATTGGTAAACACACATACCAAATTTATCCCATTTTGGATAAGCGGATTTTGAGTAATTTGAGAAAAACTGCGTCTATTTTTAAATTAAAACTGAACAGCTAACAATCAAATACCAGTCAAAAACCCACATACCTTAAGTTTTCACCGTCATTTTCAAACAACTTAATTTTAATATTCAGTACTAGTAATAATTTATTGTTATACACCTAAAGAAAAAGTAAGCATGATAAAATGGTACTACGAGGGAAATAGCTTACACAGTGTATCTGACATTTTTCGGTTAATTTCTCCTGAATATTAAAATTTTATTATAATTAAATTACTTTTGACAATGACAAAATCATAGTTTGTAAACCTAAGGCGTGTCAGTTTTTGACTAATGTTTGTTACCTGTTCGGTTTTAATATCAAAAATAGATGCAATCTTTGTTAAGTTACTCAAAATCGGCTGGTCTAAAATTGTTCAAATTTGGCATGTGTATTTACCATACATAAACCTTTAAAAAATATATTTACGACTTTGCTTAAAATCAACAGGGGAGCCAATATTTGAACAGTTCAAAATCTGCATGGAATTTCCTATGTTTCCAACGACGATTCACTACCCGGTTTATAATAATTGCCCAAATATTGGATGCTAGGATTAGTTATACAGTAAAGTCAAAATACATTTTATAGGTCTTTGTATGCTAAATACTCATGTCACATTTGAACAATTTTGGACCAGCCGATTTTAAGTAATTATTTAAGAAAAATTGCATCTATTTTTAAATTAAAACTGAATAGTGCAAACTAGGCAAAAACCAACATACCTTAAGTTTTCAACATATGATTTAATTATTGCCAAATTGTATTGTATTAATTGCCTAACCAAACATCGTAATTCCATCAAGTTTTAAATTACAAAAATGCATTTAGAACAAACGAACGCTAATAATATGACGTGGTATTGTAGACATGCAGCACAACAAATTGCATTTTACATTAAACGCATTTTTTTTTATTTTAAACCGATTTTAGTTATAGTACCACTAAATTTAGAAAAGCATTATTAAAACGGACCATTATTTTCTAAATGAATAAGATAAGTGGTAACTCAAAAACGGTCCTACACGCAACTATTAGACCTGCATACCAAATCGATCTTAAAATCTTAACTGTCCGATTTGGTACGCCTCTCAAATCGTTGCGTGTAAACCAAACCTTTAAGACAAATTGATAGCGATCTTTTCGTACTACATGTTCAGATTTTATAAAAGATAATTTCGTCAGTCTATAGTTTAGTACAGTTCCCGTCAAATCTGTGATCTATGCAGTTAAAAATATTCAGTATGTTGAAAGATCACAAATCTCATCTCTTCGATGAGATCTTTATTGAATCCGCCACTGCACGTTGATATTTGGGCTGAATAGAATGACTGGTTCAAATCTCTCAGATATCGTTGCATATAGGGCTCTTTTTAGATGAGTGTTTATGTTAAAATAAGTTGAAGCGAGGGGTGTTTCACTTGTGTAAAAAATGTATATGTAGTGCCAATATATCAGTTTACTGCCAAGCGACTACCAATGACTGCAACGTAATTATTATAGACGACTGTCGAAGACTGCCAAGAAATTGTACATGTAATTCCAATAGTGAAACACCAAACACCCCTCGAGTTGAAGCTTAATCATTCAAAAAATGCATGTTGCAGATATTATGATTCTGCGGGCATGTAGCATCTGTTAGTCTTCTTCTGTGGATTAGTGCTGTAGTTATTGATTTTGTATGTGAAATCAAATTCTTTTAGGAGTGATTCTGGATCCATAATTAAAACTTTCATCACGTGGATTACCTTATGTGTAAAAAAATTAGTAAAAATATAGAATTATCTTTGTAGAATATCTGTCATGGTTTAAAATGGTAGTATATAATAATAATTTTACCCCACTTTTCATTTGCGTCATCTCTACTAATATCTCAATAGCCGGTCACACACGAAAGGTATTTTTCACAGATTTCGCATGTTAGTGTCTATAACGGTAGACGCATGTTAGATCTTTTGAGGGTTTTGTACCGACGCCGACGATAACGTGATAAATCGTTTTAAATATCTGCCTGTTATGTGTGCGCGTTATTAAATACGCGTTAATTAAATATGGAGTGGACAAAATAAACTTTGATTGACTTAATTGAAATGTATCGACAAAAATTATAGAAAATAAGAGATAAAGGTGATTTAAACAAAAACTTATCAAGAGCTTGTAAACTTTTTATCAAAAATTTGAAGTCGATCTCTCGCAGATTATTTTTAAAATTCTTATTTTTTCTAAGTTCGCGAAGGAAGCACATATTTTTGTCTCTTTTGAACCCATTTTTTTATCCACTTATCGACTTATTTGTTTATCATTTTTTTTTTCTCAATTTCCAGCATACATAAACCCAAAATATCACTTTTTTTCCTTCTGCATCCCGGATTTTTACCAATAATCTGCCAAAATTCTATACGAGTATAAGATATCTAACCCGCGCACGAGCCGCGATTCAATCCGTTCTAAATTTGAGAGAATATGCAACCAACCAACCGATTTGTCCCTTCACAGATCAATTCCGTTCAGAAAATGAGAGATTTGATATTTACGTTAGTGGGCGATCTGTCATTCCATTTCCGCCGATCTGGTCTGAGAGGGGATAGATCTTTCATTGTCCACTACTTAATATAGAGCTCTTTTAAACGAACTCAAGTTCAGATGTAACCTTTCCCCACCACTTCATTTTAGCAGATTATTACTTCGTCATCATAATTTTCAGTTTATTCAACCATTTCCCAGGAATTATAGTATAGCCTCTCTCACATATTTATATACTTTCTTTGTAGTTGGGCTCATTGTTGTCTATTGTTGGTTAAGCGGGCCCAAGTTATCCCTGCTAAGTTCCTAATATCACGGTTCCATCTCAAGTTTGGTCTTCCTCTAGGTCACTTGAATCCATATGGGTACCATGGCGTAATTTTTGTGGTCCATTCTGTTGTCCGTCCTTCTTGCCAGGTGTACTGCCCATTGCCACTTGTGGGATTTGATTCTGTCGATGACATCTATTACCTGAGTCTTTTGTCGTATCCACTCTATTCTTTTGCGATCTCTCTTGGTTATTCTCAGCATATTTCGTTCCATTGAGCGTTGTTCCATCTGCACTTTTCTTATAATGTCCGTTTTAGTTGATTCTCACTATACCTTCCGTATCGGATGAATAGGATAAAGGATGATTCACAGTACACCGGACCGTGCCTGAGCCGGGCACGTTCTGTGAAGTAGACACCGAGCCACGTCCGATCCTTCTGTATATGCAACACCAAGTTGATAACGGGGTTCGTATTAGTTCCGAGTATATTAGAAAACACAGTCCCATAGACACACGAAGATTTAATACGAACAATACCAAAGTTCTCGCAATTGGAAATGGTACCAATTGCAGTTGATGCATAAAGAACAACACCTCCAGGGGAAACGCCTGCTCAAAGGAAAAGTTGAAGGACCTATTTTCTTCATTACATCCTTTCATTGTCCAGTTTTAGGCCTGTCGTCAACTACTGCTGTAAGATTCACTAATACTTACTACAGACCTGATAAAAAGTGTACTTTGTTTATATCATGACTTTCTGGGACGGAGCACGGACGAGTTCCGGCGAAGCTCGGATCGTGCTCGGCCTTGCATGAATGTATATGTGTAAAGAACACTTGACAATGTTTGGCCGTGTCTTCACCGACGCACGGCTCGGACTCGTTACGGTGTAGCGTGAAGCATCCTTAATGCACACTATCCGTTCCGTTTCCCTTCCGTTCCATATCCTTTTCTTCCATACATATTTTTGGCGGACGGACTGAAGCATATCGGAACAACGTTGTCAAGTTCTTACGGTTCTTACATTTGTACTAGCTCTGTTAATATTTTAACAGACCACTCTTAATTAAATCAACCGCAACCCTTTTCAAGAGAAATAAAATTATGGTTAGAAATCAAAAGTTGATTGTTTTATAAGATAAATATTAGGCTTTCTCTACGGATACAACTGACTAACTTAAACTACTTAAATATTGTAAATAATCGTAATTGAAACCATTAATTTATTCCACTAATTGCGAGGTTTTGAATGAAGCTTAAGAGTAAACAACTTGAAAACAAAAGAGTTGTTATGTTTTTAGGAAATATATGAAGAAAGGAAAACGTTTCATTTAGTTTTTTATCTGCATCCTTTCACTGAAACAGAATTAATGAGGCGTAAGAATAATACCACATAAATTAGCAGCCTTAATTACTTAATTTGAATCGAACCCTTTTTCTGTGAGCCGTTAGAAAAATGGATACCTTTTTTTGCGGCACAAAATACCTAACACACCGCGCAATTATTTTCGCGGCTCATTGATTGTTATTTTTGTTCGTTGGACTATGGCATCATCAATTTTCTAATAGGACTTTCCATATCTTAACGTCAGACAGAGTGGTACGATATCCGTGGAAATAGGTCTCTAAACAAAAAAAAATCATAGAAATAGAAAAACCTTATTGTGTCATATTATTACACAGTATTAATCAATATACAGAATATACAGGGTCGCTGTTATGTATGGAAACGGTCAATTATTAGGTAAAATATAAGAAGTACCGCAAAAAGTTAAATACAAAAGTTATAGGATTTTTAAATACCTATTAGCGAGTAATCAATTTTAGTATACAGGGTCGCAGTGGCGGATTAAGACATATTTGCGCTCTAGGCTAATAAAAATTTGGCGCCCATACTCCCCCCCCCCCGGAATTTTATTCTTAAACACTTTATTGTTATTGAGGAGAAGCTACAAAAAGAATATTTAATTTTTCACTACTTATTTAGAATGGGCCTGCATTTAATTCGTGTGGATCAGCTCAGTGGCGGACTAAGGATATTTCTGAGCCAGGGGGTTTTGTTTTTAAAGAAATACCCGCCAAATATTTTGAATGTCCAGTTTGGTGTAGCAAAGCGCCTACAAACCAGGGATAATTATGCCGTCGCCGCGGCGCCTATTTTTCTTCGGCGCCCTAGGCTATAGCCTAGTTAGCCTATTGGGTAATCCGCCTCTGCAGGGTCGGTCATAAAGTCGTGGCACATAAAAGTTTCATTTTTTTAAATAGAACCCTTTGTATATTACTGCATATTTCAATTCTTCCTTCAATTCGAAGCAAAAATCGAAATACACACAATATACCTCAAACCAACCGTTTCCGAGTTATTGACTTTTGAAAATATCACTTAAACATTTTGATATTGTTTTGTTCCATTTAAAAAAAAAAGTTTGATGTGCCACAACTTTATGACCGACCCTGTATACTTAAATTTAGTAGTAGCTAATAAGCATTTAAAAACTCATTACAACAGTTGTTCTAGTCTATGGACTTTGGGCGACTTAGGCATATTTTTTATTTTTACTCTATTTCTCTACTCATGAACCACTGTGCGCCATAATAACAATCAACATCTGATGAATACAAGACCACTCTGAAAATTTATAGGCGCCATCATTTCCCAACTTTTCTTGGCGGCATCTTTGTTCTTTGTTTTCTTTTTGTTTCTTTTGGCTCGTTCCAATCGCTATAAATGTTACAGAGATAATTTTTCATATTGTCTTTACGCAACTTGTCATTGTATTGTAATATTTGGGTTTTATGTTATCTTTTGTTTTTTTTCTCATTAGTTATTACGCAAGTACTAATTAGTACATTTTTTTGATATTATAATAATATTTTTTGAATACGATTCATTAGTTGTTAGATTAGATTTTCCTGACTAAAAAGCAGACTCGTTTTTTTTAATTTTATTCTAGAAATAAATGCATCTATGTCAGTCGAGTCTACCTACTAGGTAAGTCAAACCAAAGATGAACTTCAGAAATATACAAACTATTATACCTAGTTACTTTAATAACTATTCCAACTTTTTGTTAGATCTCCACAAAATTTAATAAAGCACAATATAACTTCAGTAGTCCCGGATTACTGGAGTTAAAAATTATCATAAATAACTTTTATTAATCAAAATTATAGATAAAAAATATTTTTCCCATAAAAGCCTAATTCCTGGCTTTGCAGTACGATATAAAGGCTAATCGGTGTTTTGATCTTTCAACGTAGAACTGATGTTTCATGGTATAATAAATATTTCTATATTATAATTTCTATTATAATATAGAAAATGCTTTATATTGTACCGGGTGCGCCTCAAAAGTGGCTCGCCCCTATAACTTTTTTATTTTTTCAGATAAAAAAACGAGATATGGTATGTTAGTATATGACATAAACTATGATTAATTGACGTATTCAATTGTTTATCGCCACATCCTGTTTCACCGGAAACCAGGGGCGGATTCAGTAATTTATTTTAGGGTGGGGGCTCAAATAAAAAGTAATGTAGAATTTTTAACCCAAAAGCCTAATATTTAACCCAATTTATAGATTTTAGGGGGGGGGGGGCTTGGCCGGTAACTGCAGGAAATGACTACAACTTTTGATATTTAAACGGCACCTTCGGTAAAATGACACTCTGAATAGAAGGACACATCATATTTTAACTTTTGATATTGTTGCTGAAAAAAATCAATCAAATTTCAATCTAGAGTGCCATGGCCGTGTTAAAAACACTAAATTTTAATCAAGGACCCTTAGAGAAAAAGATTTGATCGTCTAATCATATGTCAATTTTCTTAAATGGAACACGGATGGCTCATTAGCATATTTGAAAAAAGCACTTTTTAACGGATAATTTGGTACCACACTGGTATTTCGAGTCAAATTGTCGTTATGAACCGCATGTTACAATTTCAAATAAACCATATTCGAAAATGTCAAAAGTTGACATGTAATATGAATATGTCATTCTATTCAGAGTGTCATTTTCTATTGAATAAAGTAAAAAATAAAAATACCTAGAGTGTTATTTAAAAATCAAAAGTTGTAGTAATTTCCGGTAAAACAGGAAATGACCAAAATCAATTAAATACCTCAATCAACCCTAATTTATGTTATATACAAACATACCAAATCTCGTTTTTTTTATGTGAAAAAATAAAAAAAGTTATAGGGGTGAACCACTTTTAAGACGCGCCCGGTATATAGAAAATCTATTATAATATAGCGAAAATGAAATTTCTATAGATACTAATTTACAGATCATTACTAGCTATGACGACCGACATGAAAAAATGTTTGTTTGAGTGCTTTAATAGTCGTAGCTTAATTGTTTACAATACTTCTCAGGAAGTAATAATTCCTTCGCGCTGTTTTTGCTGGTTATGATCTGTAATTTTCTCGAGTTGCTAAAGAAATAGCATTTTAGTAATTACTAATAGTAATTGGAAATGGTAGAACTCAATTTTATTTAACAGTAGTAAATGAGCAATCAAGTTAAACAATATCCTGGAAATATTACCTAAAAATGAGGGAATTGGACGGGGAACATTTTTCTCGATTTGTATTTGAGACATTTATAATAAAACATTTTGTCTGCGATATACTTTGTTTTTCAAAACTCTTTTGACAACAGGTTTTAAAAAGTTGATTAAAATGTATTAAAAAAAGTTGGACTGGTTTCGAAGCGGGTGAGTCAAAAAGTACTACTTCATTTAGCCTTCCAATTCTCCATATACAGGGTGAGTCTTAAATAAGTGCAAATATTTTCTGAGCTGGTAGATCTCGATTAAAGAAACATAATATTTTCTCTTTACCGTTGTTCAAATAAATCCAAAATAACCGAGTTATTTTACTTTAAAAATTAAAAGAAGTGAATTTTTGCAAAAATTTTCAGAACCACTGGATCTTCTCTGGATTTTATTTCTTGTAAATTTAATTTACCATCTATGGTGCCATATTATCAACAAACTGTGTTATTTAACTAAAAACATTTGTCATTCTAAAAACATAAAAGTCCTAGGTACAAGGTATTGGCGAGCTTTATATATACACTCAGATGCAAAAAAAACGCAACGGAGAAAATTTTGCTCAAATTTAAACTGTTATATTTTTGTTATTTTTAGCCCTATTTTCAGAAATTTTTTAGCAAGCTGTATATAATTATATCAAGTTTAATTTTTAAACAAAGTTTTTTGTAAACTTTAGTATTTGGCATATTATACAGGGTTAATCGAGGGGTTGTTTTTTTACCCTAACTTTGACACACCCTGTGCAATAATTTCGTTTGTAAATTTTCCTAAAATATAACTTTACGGTCAGAACCATATCTGCTGAGCATTTTGCTTTTAGGATCATGTCAATACATGCCTTGGTTAAGTTTTAAGAGCAAAATGAACTTGCTATCAACAATTTGCAATTTTTTCAATTATAATGTCTTTTTTAAGTTTTTTTTTTCAATATGACAAGGCAGCTTTGGTGACTATTGTGAAATATATGCTACCACAGTCTGTTCTGTGATGCTACTATGAACTGACCATCATGTTTGACGTTTGGGAAATGCTTGTTAGGAGGATTAGAGGTCGCGAAGCGGTACCAGCTTCATTAAATGAACTTCCTTAGGTTCTTAAAGAAGAATGGGAAAACATAACGCAATATGATTAATGCAGCTTCAATGACAGTATGAACGAACGTCTACAGGCAGTTATAGCAGCCAGGGGAGGTAATACAAAGTATTAGGGTATTTTTTACATTTTTTTTCTGTTTGTATACTTCAGTATTACAGATGTTTTCTTTAATATCGATAGTTCTGTTATCGTTATTAATGTTTATTAAAACCAGGCCTGTACCGTTATTCTTTAACGTTTTTTTTTAAATTTAGTATAGAGTATCCGATGCAGCGTAATATGACGTTACGACAATAGTCACCAAAACCATCTCGTCTTATTAAAAAATTATATCAAAAGACTGTCAATCAAATATCAAATAACTGAAAAAATTGCAAATTGATCGTGATCAGTTCATTCCGCTCTTAAAAATTAACCAAAGCATGTATTGAGATGATCCAAAAAACAAAATGCTCAGGAGACATGGTTCTTGTTGTAAAATTATATTTTAGGAAAATATACACACGAAATTATTGCACAGGGTGTTCTAAAGTTAGGATTAAAAACAACCCCTCGATTAACCCTGTATAATATGCCAATTACTAAAGTTTACAAAAACCTGGGTTTATGAATTAAAGTTGATATAATTATAAACAGTTTGCTAAAAAATTCATGAAAATAGTGCTAAAAATAACAAAAATATAACACTTTAAATTTGATCAAAAATTTCTATGTTGCGTTTTTTTGCATCTGAGTGTAGATAGAAACTCTCGCCAATATACAAAGAAGCCAAAGCAAGGAGTAATGATATATAAAACACTCCCAGAGTTTCCAACTGGCAAAGGAGTACGACAGGGAGGCTCGATATCCCGAAAGCTGCTTACAGCAACACTAGGAGAAATCATCCGTCAGCTGGACTGAACTAACAAAGGATTAAAAATAGAAGGAGAATATCTTAACCATCTAAGATTCGCTGATGCATAGTCCTAATTGTCAATAGTCCTGAAGATCTACAAGCACAATTTAGCGAACTAAATACATTTAGCAACGTTTTCAATGTTTTCTATTCTGTCTACTAGTTCGTTGTACATTACTGTAGTTTTTGCTAAATTCATTTTGATATTATTGTGAAGATATTCTCCTTTTATTTTTAATCTTTTGTTAGTTCAGTCCAGCTGACGGAAGATTTTTTCTATGTGTACTACCAGTCATGACCTATGCATGCGAAACCTGGACATTATAAGGAAACTGTAGGTCGCACAACGCCCAATGGAACGAAATATGCTGGGAATAACCAAGAATGACCGTAAAAGAATAGAGTGGATATGCCAAAAGACCCAGGTAATAGGTGTCATCCACAGAATCAAATCCCTCAAGTGGCAATGGGCAGGACACCTATGTAGCAAGAAGGACGGGCCACAAAAATTACAACATACCCACGACGAATTAAGACACCTAGAAGAAGACCAAACCTGAAATGGGACCATAATATTCAGAAATTAGCAGGAATAACCGGGCCCGCATAACCAACAATAGGCAACGATGGGCAAAACTACAAAGAGAGTATCTTATTATGTGAGGCTACACCAAAATAACGAAATTGGAAATGGTCGAATAAGCTGAGAATCATGATAATGAAAATATTTATAATTAATTCATTTTTATTTTCTAGAATATTTGATCAAAAAAATATATGTAGAAAGTCGGCAACGCTGTGTCAAGTGACTAAAATTTTATTTTGTAAAACTTATAATAGCCCTTCCGATTCTAGTCTTCCTTTTCCAAATTGAAAGTGTCGCTTAGGATCTCTCGCAGGGACATATTATGTGCTCTGCTGTTTTACGATTTTTATCACAGATCCGGCAGCAAATGCTACCTTTATTAGCTTTTTCAGAGATGGCATTGGACAGTTATCTATCCTGTCAAGAGACTTGTTTTAAGTCGCACTTTATTCCTGCTGAGAATTAGCAGTTCCTTGGCATTGCGGTTTTAGAATAAGGTCTTTGTCGTGGAATGTCGTGCTATGTGTGTGCCTATGTCTCTTTTTCCAGTGAATGGTTTGCTTCTCCTTGATGCAGCGTTTTACCCTACATGGCTGAAATATCGATCCTCCTTAATGCTATAAATCAACGGATACTGACGATACTCGAAATACTGTAAATAAAGCTGATTTTATGTAGACAAAAGCTAGCCGTACAAAGCCTATAATGTTATTGCGCTGGGGAGCCTTAACTTTCCTACATTTAGTTTAAGATTTCGCACATATAGAACACAAATTCGCTGACTACGAAGCTGAAGAACAAGCTGGATTTCGGGCAGGAAGATCAACTGTCGACCACCTTTTTTGTGTCACACAAATCCTGGAACATGACAGCTGTTAATAAGGAAGTCCTTCTGCTATTCGTTGACCCAAAAAAAGCGTACGATATAGCGTCCCGCTTGTTAAACTATTGGTGGTATTGGAGCTAACAAACATCAATGCTACTATAATTAAAGCCATCAAAGAAGTATATAAAAACTTCTATATAAAAATAAAAATTAAAATCTCAGTCTCCAACGGGTGTCCCATACCAAATAAAGGATTAAAGCAAGGTTGCGGTCTATCCCCAACGCTCTTCAAAATATTTTTAGAAAAGACGCTGCTACAATGGAAACGGAAATATAACTATATGGTAATCCCGCACCCACAACACCATCTATACCTTAAGTTTTGCAGACGACCAAGTAGTACTCCGACAGTAAGACTCCGACAATCTCGAGCATATGATCAGAAAGCTAATCGAAGAATACAGCAAATTGGAAGTAAACTTAGATAAGACGGAATATATGTGCGTCGGCAGATTTCAAAAAAGGCTCTCCCTTGAAAACGGTCAAAATATTAACGGCTGCATACATTATAAATACTTGGGAGCCAAAATTTCAAGGGATGGCACTCTTGATAAAGCCATTAGGGACAGAAACGCTCAGGGAAGAAAGGCAATCTCTATGTTAAACGGCGTTTTGTGGGATAGTAACATTTCTAAATCCAACAAAAGTCATATATACAACACAATAGTTAAAAGCATCGTTTGCTATTGCAGCGAGGTATGGCAGCTAAAAGATAAGACCGTGCGCTCCCTGGAAGCGACAGAAATGGATTTCTGGAGACGGGCCGCAGGTAAATCCAGAAGAGAAAGATACAGAAACAACAGAATAACAAGAAATTATGGGGGTCAATCGAACAATAGCTGATGACATAAGAACGACACAACTAATATGGTATGGCCACGTAGAAAGAATGTCAGAGAAGAGGTTAAAATGAAAAAGAGGCCAAACCAAACCAAACCAGCGGAACGACGAAAATGGGGTAGACCACGCAAGAGCTGGAGAGAAGGAATAGACAAGGAGCTAAAAGAACGAGAGCTCGAAGACGATATGTGACTAGATAGGGAGCAATGGCGACTGGGTATTGGAAGACGTCGAAGAACGTTCTAAAACCCATTGATATAGTTTATGATTTCGACAGTAAAAATCAGTTGGAGTAATTTTCTTGACCTTTACAAAAATAATTAATATGCCTGACAGAGATTGAACGACCTATAAAAACAAGCGCGTGTCCAAGTGAAGCACGTACGAATTATGAATAAACTCGTGTGTCCGTTTGAAAAAAAACTTCGCACTTGTTTTATAGCCAACCGAACAATTTTAACAGTTGAGAGTTATAAATAGAAATTTTTGTAATGCGAGAAATTGGATATAGTTTCGGTTTTATCGTTTGGTCGTGTACTGAAGTATTACATGCATTTTATTGCTAAGTTTGAGATTGATTGCCAATAATAATTTTGAGGTTTATTTTAGGTAGTATTGCTTTATACCGGGCATTTCGCAAAAGTAGCTCACCCGTGTAACTTTCGGTCATTTTACCGGAAATGACTAGAGGAAGTGAAGGTATTTTGGAATAGTAGTTACAAAAAAATGCAAAAAATTTAAATGCTGGTCATTTTGAATAAAATAAACAGCGTAGGTACCATAGATCTACATATCTACAATGCCATAGGAAAGTATTTAAAGTAATTTAAATGGATTTTTTCATTCATGAAAAAAATTGCAAAAAGTCTTTGTCGAAGTAACATGCAGGTAATTTGGAATACCACCAAAATAGTAGCAGATATGTTTATATTAAAAAGGTAAATAAAACATTGTTAAAAAAGTATCCAAATATGTATTAAAAGAGAAAATTAGGTAGCATGTTTATAGTAGTCGCACACATATACTTTCCGGTGTCATTTCCAACACAGAGTGCAGTCATGATTTGCATGTGAGGCACTGATCCCACTATTGTCCCCTTGTACCTGCCCTTCACTGAAAAAAAAAACATAATAACTTACTTTGGCTTTTTCTTATTACCGATTCTGAACCGTCCTATAACTGTGATACGCAAGCGCAGAAGGAAATATGAAAAAAGTATTACATATGTGCATGTGCTGCAGAGTTCTAGGACGGTTCAGAATCGGAAATAACAAGAACTCGAACAAAGATACAATCTCTTCTAGCTCTCTATTTAAACCAAATTCTGGAGCGAGTTCTGAGGAGGCCGAAATAATTCAGCTTGCATTAGATTCACTTTTTGTTCTTGTCTTCTGATTTTTGCTCCTGTTATCTATATCTTCCTACAATTAAGACCAGATTAAGACAAGTCTATCGACACCGGACACCTTATATGTTAAAATATATCAAGCCAGTTGAGCTACAGTGTGTGCCAAAGAAATTTACATACATTATAGAATCGAAAAGTAGCAAGATGAACATAACTTGGACTATTCCAAATCTGCATCAGTTACAGTATTCCAAATTATCAAAATGAAGATCTACGCCATAATCCGTAAAAATATGTATGCATTACTATATCGAAAAAATACATTTAACAAATTAAAATATCAACCAATACTTACCTGAAGACCCAATCAAAGTTAATTTAAATCTTAAAAAAAAATAAAAATGAGGGCAATGATTGCCAATTTAATTTCCAATAAAAAAGTTTTTGTAACGTCACAATATTTGTTCACATATTTTTGCTCTGTACTATAAATTTAAATAACTACAAAATCTGTTGTCTATGTGCTACTATACATATACGAGCCGAACTATTAGTTTATACCATATTTAAACAGATAGCGCCACGCATAGCTTCAATAACTTGGTATTCCAAATTACCACAAAATTACCAGCAGTATTCTTCCTCTACATATTTTGATTTTTAAAATTTTTTTGCTTTTTTTAAATTTATATGATAGAAAATTACATTCTGAATAGAATAACATATTATATGTCAACTTTTACCATTTTCAATTAAAAAAAGAAATCATTTTAAATTACAATCAAGTGCCATGGCTGTATTAAAACCAGGGTTGGCATGATTTAAATCAAATGATTTAAATCATGATTTAAATCGTGATTTAAATCAAGTGATTTTTTTAATTTTTATCATGTGATTTAAATCAAAAAAAATATTTTATTGAAACTTTATAATAAATCAAAAAATAATTGTAAAAGTTATAAAAATGTGTCCTAGAAAACTATAAAAAATATTTCTATAACAGATATAACAGATAATAAATATCTGTAATATATGCAAACATTATAAAACTATATAAAAATAACTATTCATCAATTTAATTGTTGGACCGATTTTTGAACTAATTTCGTGTGATTTCATTAGACCTCTAAATGCAGGGATTTTAAAATTTATGTATAAGTGACAAAAATTTGCTGTTCGAAAGTTCGAATACATATAATTCGCAAAGTCTAATGCAGAACTAGGTTCTTCTTATATAAAAACTATATCTTCATTCCCGAGAATCTACAATCGTTGTCAGAAAATATGTTGTTTTATATTTTTTTTGAAACGGTTGTATGTTTCCAAATTCCTACCGACATTTTGATCTGCAGTAAGTACTTCACACTTTGATATTTGATAAATCATACTAATTTTATTCTCTTAAAGACTATTTCCGAACAATAATGTAGTGTATTGTTTTATTAGGAGTAAAAATTATACTTTTTTTGACGATGCTGTACCTTTGAAGGACCATCGTAAAGCTATTCCGACGTTACAGGGAGGCATAAAAAGTACATTTTTAATCCGAATAGAACATACTATTTTTTTAAACATTACAAATATTTTTTTAATCAATTTCAAACATTGCAAATAATGTAAACAGTAATCGAGCAACAATTTGTACACTCGTTGAATTTGACACTTAATATCAGTTTAATAATATATATTTGTACTTTTGTGCTTAGACGTAACAGTGCTTTACTTTTATGTCTAGTCGTTAAAATTACAAAAATTAATACGTTTGAGACGTTGGAAAAAAAATCCTTTTGATCTGAAGCGAACGACTTTTTTTGCGGAATATATTGGTGACCGATGTGAAAAATGACACACCCCGTAGAATTATTAATGGTATCGGTATCGAGGTATAGATTTAGCCATTTAGGATAGGACTTTAATTGGAAATAAGTCCTAGTCATTTGGAAATCCGATTTAAATATTGTTTTGAATTAAAATCAAAAAAATCTGATTTATATAAAAAAAACTGATTTAAATAAAATAAATCTGATTTATTTGATTTTTTTAAAAAAATTATGATTTTTTCCAACCCTGATTAAAACCATTAATTTTTAATCAAGTAGTTTTGGAAAAATAAATTCGATCGCTTAATCTTTCATCTCTGTTCCTTGTCAGCATATTTGGAAAAACATTTTTACGAATTATTTGGTACGTGAACGAAACTAATTGAATACATCAATTACTCATACCAAATCTCGTTTTTTTGAAAAAAATAAAAAGTTATAGGAGTGAGGTACTTTCTAAAAAACCCGGTATAGTACTACAGGGGTGAACTTCAGGTCAAGAAGTAACATTAAAAGCTACACGTCTAAAATAAAACATCAAATCAATAAATCTTTTATGTATATTTTTGAAAATATTTTGATAAAGGTATTAAAACGAAAGGGAATGTGTGATAGCTGTATATAAAATTCCTGTATTAACATTTTAGTATCTGATTTTATTTATCTCTATGTTAACGCATTATTAGCAAATAAATTTTGCTAATAATTATCCGTTGGGATTGCATCTCTTTTAATAAAACTAATTTGGAAATAACACCAATAAAAGATGTAGAAGGAATTGACCAAGATTGTATCTTCTATATATGGTAACCTATGTCTATAATTTTCTTACCTTATAACTGCAAGAACTATTATCTTAGGTGGATTAGTAAATCTATTTTAAGCACTTACTATAAGAAAAAAATCCTATAATGTTATGTCTGGTAATGACTAACTGATAAAAAAAGAAATGATAAAAATTACCAACATAAAACCGTATGACCGAAAAAAAAACCGGGTCCAGTTGGCGTGGAAATGAACATCAATGACATTCCCCATATAATTTTACATATAAAATGACCGCGATCTTTATTTCATAGCCATTGCTGATGACGTTTGTTTTCGATTATACGGTACCATTGATAAAGGAGTAATTACAATAGTTCCCTAACATCCTAAACAGAATTTTGAAAAACTCATGATGTGATGATAATTAAAGTATGGCGGATTATAGAGACATTCCAAGTGATTATTCTATATTAGTTCCAATTAATTCATCGAGGCGTCAGTCTTTAGCAATTTCACTCCTTCTGTTAGTGTAGCCCATATTTCGACAAGCTCTGAAAGAGCAATTTTATCAGTTAGATGTTTTTCGCTTTTTATTACTAAGTGTGGATCATTAAAAATTATTTTTAACGTTTTCTTCCATTTGTTGCTGTTGAACAGCATCCACAAATATAACTCTACCTTCCAGCATCTACAAAAATAAGTCTACCTTCTAATAACTTTTACTTAGTATTTATTTTATTATATATTCTTTTCAAATAATCTGTGAGAATGGAATAAAATATATAATCATTGAGGAATTATATTGAAATAAATATTTTTTGTGTTTCTTTCACATGAGCTACAGCAACTTTGAAGCTCTTTTTCAGAGAAAGATCATTGAGAGGGGCGATATTATCTATACAATGATCTTTATCAATAATATGTCGAGCAACGCAAGATTTATCCGGTTCACTATATTTTATCTGATCCATATGTTCTGTAAATCTAGTTAATATTGATCTTCTGATTTGCCCAACATATTTCTGATTACAATCTTTACATGAAATCTCATAAATTCTCAATTTTTTCGGTGGAGGTGTTTTATCTAGGATTACCCAATAGTTGTTGTAATTTATAATTAGCACTGTACATAACTTTAGAATTATTGATATTCTTAAAAATACTTTTTATACCACACATGAGAATGTATTATTTTTATACTCTCTATCAAACGGTATTGAAATATATTTTGACGTATGTCTCCATTTGAAAAGTTATCCAGCTACATTTCTAAAATGTAATTTCTTTTTATTTCTATAATGGTTAGCGAAACCATGCAAGTTCCATTGCGTTTCCATTGCAAAAATAAAGTTTTTTGGTGTATTGTGGTGAATTAGTGTTTTATTTTGCTATATCTTGACCGTTATTGACACTATTCTGGTAGCAATTCCAATAAAAATTAATATTCAGTCCAGGATAGATGTCGTCATGAAGGAAGATCGTCATGTCGAAGCGGCAATTAAAAGAAAACCCATTAAATCTGTGCAGACCGTGGCGCCTCCTGCCGACGGCGCTGTCGAGGAATTCGTTTGCGCGCATTTTATGGCGATCCGCGCTCGGAATTATTTCGTTTCGTTTATTATTTAAATATTTAACTCGCGCTCAAATTGTTTTGCGTTCGAATTGCCTTTTCGGCTTGTTCGAGCGTAAACATTTAACTCAATAGGTTAAGTAATTAGCCATTCGCGCCTCGGCTTTATTATTTAGTTGTTAAAGGATCGTTGACGCTTTAGAAATAAACACAAATTCGTTGTTTTAACTATTCTCTTTGAGTAGAAGTTTTAGAATAAATTTTAATAGCAAAATATACATTGAAATAAAACTGTTATGGAATTTCCCGAGAAAACATATTCCTACGGTACAGGTTCCCTAGTTTGGATAATTAAGTTTTCATAGTCTAGTTTGGCCTAGTTCATGCAGACTAATAATATATATTTCCTATCAATTAAACTTTTAGTTACGTAATCGATGCCGCCATTTTTAAATTTATTGTTGCTAACCATGGACATATTTAGCCCTCATATAGCCTCATTAAATTTCGCGCTGGGGAATCAGGTGGTAGCTCTGCACTGAAAAAAAGGATCTCTCAGTCGAAATGAATATGACTTTGACCCAAAAGATTGGCGCTTTTCAATAGGGCCAAGAACGACGTTTCTTTGTCCAAAGCATTAACTATCTTTTCATAAGCTTTCAAAAATTTCTTTAGAGAATAGAAGAATCTATCTGTCCAAAGTATTTCACTCTTGACCCAAAATTAATATGCAAAGAAGTTCTTGCTACAAGAACAATAGTCTCTTTGATTCATGCAAAAATTCTTGATTGAAAAGGGACATTTATTGATTAAAGAAACACTTTTCTTAAATCAATAGCGAATACCATTGACTCAACTAAAATTTATTTTGATCTAAGAGAAGTCTATACATCATATACAGGCATATACAGCAAATAAATGCTCTAATTTCCATTTTTTCAGAAACTCCTTTAAAGAATCTATATATATCCTAAAATTTGTCCATAAAAAATGACAAATGCATGTTAATGATCACTAATTTGTTATACGATATTCGTTTAAAAAGCAAATTATGCAAAATTCCAAGTGGAAAATTCCAAGCAACAAAACCCGTGCGTACTATGATGTGCGACCTATGAAATGCGACGTGAGACTGATCGGACTGCCGACTGATTGTATATATACCGTCCTTCGTCATCGTCTTTGCGTGTCGTTATTATTTTTTATCAAAAGAGTATTTAGCTATTGGAAAAATGGCCATGTTTCTTGAATGAAGTACTTCCTAGCGTATTTTTGTTATTATCTTAAAACAAAGTAACTTGCACTTGGTTGAATGAAAATAGATTCAAGAGAAGTTTTCGAATTTTTCAAGAGAACAAGTTTTCTTGAGTTAAGAGAGTTTTCTTAAAAAAAGTATAATACCTACTCATCTCATTAATTCAATAACATGAGTTAGTAAATTAACATTCATATTAAAAACAAACAAATAAAAATGTATCCCCTTTAGATAGTCCTACACATTCCTCGTGGATGTAACGATTATTTACAACGCATGTCGAGGACATGGTCTTCCTGATAAAATAATCAACTTTCTTGAATATTCTTTTTTTTTCTTTAATTCCGTATAGTTCCTAACAATGCCAGAGGAAGATTTTTTTACTGGCGTTATTAGGTGTATATGATTTAAAAAGATCTGTTATTGATTGGGGATAAGTTTCCCCTGTTTTCATTAATATTATTATACAGTCATAACGAACATTATGTCACTAAACAGAATTTTAAAGGATATTAAATAGAAACAATCTTACATTGAAAACCGCACTTTTCACGTTAACTTTACCGGCAAAATAATGCAAATAGCGTAGCGGCATATCTTGAGATTTATATGTCTGGTTGTCTTCAATTATATGGTAGACATAGGCAGTCTTCTTCCACTGTAGTCTTCTTTGTAGTCACTGGCAGTCGCTTGGCAGTAAAATTATATTTTGACAGTACATGTACATTTTTTACCCCAAGTGAGGCACTCCTCGGCTAGCTACAAACTATTCGGTTATTGTCTATCGCTTTTACAAACTAAAGTTTAATAAATTGTTTAATTAATTTTCTAAATAACTTCGATGCTTCACTAATTTATTCAAATGAATTTGAAAATTGGAGTTTTAAAATCTAAAAATAGTGGTATGATTATGATTATATATTATACAGTATGTCCCCGGATTGTGTTTACAAGAGAAAAAACTTTTTTTACTATTGATATTTTGAGAAAAATACATTCTTCATAAAAGTTTTTGCTTATTCTAATTTTTGCAATTCTAATTGTTCATCCCGTTTCTAATTTTACGAATTTCCATACATAGAGAAAATTAAGAAAAATGCGAAAATATAGTTGAATTTTTCTAAAAAATCTAAAGGCGTTTCTGTGGTAATATCAGTTCGATTTCATTTGATAGATGGCTATTATTAATTTTAATTAACGCCATATTCTTTGATGTTATAAAAGTATCACATTTTCCGTTAAACATCATCGCCCTTACCGTAGGTCTGAACTAAATAAATGTTATGCATCTCTAACATTTTAGAACTGCAACAAATATTACGTTAATTAAAATTCTATGAATAACAATCTATCAATGAATGCAAACAATGTTATATTGCCATAGAAACGCATTTTGATTTTTAGGACTTTGAAAGAATTTAATTATATTATCATGTTTTTTTTAATTTTCTCTAAAACGGTATGGAAATTTTGAAAATTATAAACGGGATTAACCACTTTAGAACAAGCAAAAATTTCTGTGAAGAATGCATTTTTCTTAAAAAGTTAATAATAAAATAGTGTTTTTTTTCTCTTGTAAAGACAATCCGGGGACATTCTGTATATTTAATCTTTTTACCATTAAACCTACCTAATTAGATTAGGAGATATTGAATTAAGTAATTAATACACTATTCTAAAAGAGGCTCTAATTTCAATACTAATTATTTGCAAATTCTTTTAGCGGCAATTAAGAAGAATCTAAATTTTAAATTTTTATTCATTTAATTAGAATTTATTATTCTGTAGATCTTTTTAACAAGTTTGGTTTGGTTTTCTGTTTCAATACCGCGTTGCATCCGTACCTTCAACCACCTGTAATCAAAAAATTAATGGTTGTTTTCATATAATAATGAGGCTCTGGAAAGAAATTAATAGGCACTATATAGACAGTGTATTAAAATTGATGTATCTGATTAACTTTCCGGGCAGCAAAATAAAAATGAACAATCGTGTTTTTTATTCTTCGTTATTAAAAACGTGATAATATTTATATGGCATTGTCTACAATCTTGTTAAAGGGTGTGAAAAAGAGATTTTTTTAACAGATACTGTCTTGTCAAAACTGGTAGTCCAATAAAAAATAGGCAAGGTAAAATACGAGGGCAACCCTCCTCTCATCAAGAGATGTGAGAGGTGTCTCACTGTTCGAATTACATGTACATATTCTTGGCAGTCGCTGGTAGTTAATGACTATCAATTGACTATAATTATATGGCAGTCATTGGCAGTCGCTTGGCAGTAAAATAATATTTTGGCAGTACATGTACATTTTTTACACCAGTGAGACACCCCTCGGAATAATTAAATGACAAGGAAATTCCATGGCTTGCCTAATTATATCTCTCTTCGATCGTATGACACAATTTGGTGGAATGGAGGGCGGTAAAAACAAAAGAATCTCGATCGCGTCAACCGTATCGAATGACCTAGTAAGAATAAAAGTTAAGATGAAAACAATAAAGCGTTTTGTGTCGTTGTGATTCGGACAATCGGATCTATTGTATAATTAAAAGATGGATTCCTTTGGACAGGGGTGAGGGGAATAAATGGGTGCACGATGCGTTTCGGAATGCAGTTAAGTATATATCGGATGCGTTTGATCGTAATATGCGTGTAGCCTTTACAATTTTATCTTTTTAACGGTATTTTTTTTCTATTGACATTAGTTTTCTATAGGGAGCCACGCATACATACAGTTTTCCCACAAGGCAATACTGTGCAATCTGCGAGTTCTTGAGAATTTTGTTTAAATGAGGATTTTAAAAACGGACTGGGATTATAACGTCAGTTCATACTCGAAAGTATAACTTTTTTATTTTTTTCAAATAAAAAACAGATTTGGTATGTTAGTATATGACATAAATTACGATTGATTGACGTATCCAATTAGTTTCAGTCACTCCTACTTTACCGGAAATTAATACAACTTTTGATTTTTAAATGGTACTCTCGGTATTTTTTTACTTTACTCGATAGAAATGTGATTCTGAATAGAATAATTATATCATATGTTAACTGTTAACATTTTCTCTTATAACAATATAGTATTTTAAATTTCAATCTAGAATACCATGGTTGTGTTAAAACCATTAATTTTTAATGAAGGAACCATGGAAAAGTACATTTGCGAGGGGTGTCTCACTTGGGGAAAAAATTGTACATGTACTAAAATATCATTTTGCTACCAAGCGACTGCCAATGATTGCGAAGAAAACTGCCTTTTTGATATATACATAGTTCCAATTGTTGCTAATCGGCAACATACTTGGTTGGTTTCCTTTACCAGTATCAATTAGTAGTAATATTTCCATAGGACATTTAAATTATAAGAACTTGGAAACTATCGATGTCCTTTATCGGTCCAGAATTGTCTTTCTGAACTGATATTTTTGTAATTTGCACCAGATAGAATGAACTCATATCGGTCTGTGGTCAATAAATATCTAGATTAGTGAAAAAAATCACCAGGTATGAAACAGACCAAACAATCATAATATAACAGTCGCAGACCTGATAAGCAAAGAAGGAACTGTCAAAACTGAGTGGGTAGAAAATATAGAATGAGTGGAAGGGAGGTGAATCACCGCTACCTTAAAGGTCTATTTTGTCCCCCTTTCTTGGTGTATAACTCATCATATTATACAGCATACAGCATACATGGGGATCATCCTGATGTAGAGAGGACAGAGTATTTTCCATCCTCCTCTGACAACAACTGCACGTCCCCCAAGGAGTGCACTTCTATCTCCTACGAGGGTATACACCCTTTCGCGGTTGGGGTTTCTTTGTGCCTTTACAGTACTTTTGGTGGCTCTGTGCTTTTTACAGTCGAGGAGATTGTCTCCGGCTCAGGTACCCTTGATGTTGAGGCTGGAGGATCTATCTCCATTTTCTCTCCTTAAATCTGATACCGGTGTAGTCCCGGATCTATAATTGAGGAAATATCTCTTTCTTTATTGCCTCCTTGGATTTGAGGTCAATTCCTATTATGAGAACCTGACCATGGCCCTCCTCCTTCGAGTTGATGACTCGTCAACTCGATGTCCTTTCATTGGAGTTCTTGCAAAGCTGGTGATACACCGCAAGAGTTAGTCCACTTCTACAAAGCCCCGCATTTAGAAGTAAGGGAGATGAGAATACAATAGGTTACCCCCTTGTGTCCCAAGGTTGATCCTTTTTACCTGGTCCCCCTATAATAAAATTTAGGTTTTTGGTGAGGTTGTTTTCTCTTGGTCCAAACTGGGTAATATCATTTTTATTTAGGCTTTCGTTCATTGATAGGTGGTTATTATGAATTTTCATTATCGTCATATTTTTGTATTAGTATTTGTTCAATGCTACGGAAAAGGCTATTATACATTTTGTGCTTACTTACGTTAACCAAAAGTATTAATATCAATCTACCAAACAATAAAAACGGAATGACATTATCACATGCTGAAACGGCGTTTTAATTTTTGGGAATTAGGAAAAATTCAACTATATTTTTATATATTTTTTATTTTTCTCTAAAATGACATGGACATTTGTAATAGTTATTTACAGTACAAGTGTGTTTATGAACATGATTACAACAACGAGTGTGAACACGAGTGTTGTAATCATGTTTAAACGCACGTGTCATGTACAACGTTTTATCTACAACCGAAAAATAAGAAAATGCTGTTTTAATTTTCGTTTATTAGTGGTACACCTTTAACACCTTTAACTATGACATTTGTCACATTTATGCTGAAAAGTCAGTTTGCCCTGTCAAGTAAACGCGAGCACTTTTTGCCCAGAAAAATCATTTTAAAAATTACGATGAGCGATTCCGAAAGTCTCCCTTCAGATGTAGAACTTGCCGCAGTACGTGCCACGGAATCATTATTGCCGGAAAAGTTAATATATTTAGATGTTCGTATTTGTTTTTCATTATTATAGCAACTAGTTATGTTATAGATTCATAACACCACTAGTTGTGTTATGAATCTCATAACGTAACTGAAATACTAAAAAAATAGTGATGTAAAAACGTTATAACTAAACGGTTGTAGATAAAAGTATAAACGAGATTAACCATTTTAGAGCAAGTAAAAACTTTTAGGAAGAATGGATTTTTCTCAAAGTGGTAATAATAATATAATGTTTCCTCTTGTAAAGAAAATCTAGGGATAAACTGTAGAGATTCTAGAAACACAATAAATTTGTAAATATTGCAGTAGAGTAAGTCAATAATAGCCACCCTATACAATCTAATCTTTAATTTCACTGACATTTTATACAGGGTGAGTCTTAAATAAGTACAAATATTTTCAGGGCTGGAAGATTTCGATAAAAGACACATATTTTCGTTACATTACCGTTTTTCAAATTAATCCAAAATAACCGAGTTATTTTATTTTGAAAATAAAAAAAATATATCTTTTGCTTAAATTTTGAAAACTACTGGATCATTTCTGAATTTCCTGTATAAATTTGTTACAATAATGAATACCTTTATTTATATTTTATTTATTTTACAGCAATAATTAAACTTAAATAGAATAAGAGAAAACAGAAATCTTAATTAATTTTGTTATTCAGTAAATTGATTTTTATTGACATTTCACTTCGTAATTTCCAATAGTTAAAGGTCTAGTCCAAACCAAGCGAACAATACGAATCGTTCACGTGGACGATTCATCAATCCGCGACTAAGTGGATACGCTAACATCCCATTTGATAAACAGATCAGGGCGGATAACAAAAACGGTAACAATTGGCGAATAAATCAACAGAGATCATTACCGCCATATTCACTGGTTCATACAAGCCCTATCGACGATTCGAAACATTGATTTATCGATTTTCTTTGACAATGTTTCGTTATTCGAACGTTTAGAGCGATATAAAATATAGTAGCATATTTTGACGTGTCTATAAAATTGTTTAGGTCCTATGTTCTTGGAGTAATTTCTTTCATTAAACAAAATTAAATATATTTTTTATGAATAAAGAAGCAAAATAAAAACACTAAATCACCACAATACACCAAAACACTTTTATTTTACACTGGACGCGCGTTTCGCTAACCATGTTAGCATCATCAACAGATGATTATAAACTCTTACAAGATCTATCCTCTATCCTAATATAATCTCTTACAAGAGTTTATAATCATCTGCTGATGATGCTAACATGGTTAGCGAAACGCGCGTCCAGTGTAAAATAAAAGTGTTTTGGTGTATTGTGGTGATTTAGTGTTTTTATTTTGCTGTGTAACACCAAAGGTTCCAACCCTCAACTGTAATAAAGAAGTAAATTGAAATACATTACAGGGTGGTGCGAATTGTATTCGGGATACTTCGATAGCATATTCTGCAGAGAAAAATAAGTAAAAAAGTTCATAGATACCAATATATGTCCTTAAATGCTTCGTTCGTAAGAGATACAGGGTGTGGAAGATTCATTTTTATTTCGATTTTTTTCTAAATAGTTTTTGAACTAACGTTGATATTTGGATGAAAATTCTTGTCATGGGTTTTTTGACATGGGAAATTTTATTTCGATGTTAATAAGACTCCTACTGCTTAGGGTCAACCTCAGGGGTGGATGGGCCATATGGGAAAACGGGAAAATTCCCGGTGGGCCGGTGGAAAGATGGGCCGGTGTGGGCCGGTCCCGATCAGAGCTCAAAAAAAATTGGATCAGCAAAAATTAAATGGTTAATATTCTAAGTAAAGTGACGTAAGATCCTTAGTGATCCATAACTAACTAATCAATTTGCATCAGTATAATCGTCAGTTGCTTTTAAACATAAACACTAATTTGTAAAATAACTATTGTAAAATGTCTTTCTCTGGGACACTTATAATCTTAATAATCATCTCTTGTTTGTTCTGTTATTTTTTATTATACAAGATTAGTCTATAAGTGCAAATATTTTCAGGGCTGGTAGATCTCGATAAAATAAACATAATATTCTCTTTATCGAGTTTCAAATAAGTCCAATCGAGTTATTAAAGTTTGGAATTAAAAAAAAATAGATTTATTTTAAAAAAATTTGAGCCACCTCAATTTTTCGGTATTTGAATCTCTTTTAGTGCCGTAATATCAGAGATTAAAAAACAATAGCGTGGGGAAAAATTTGCGGCGAACAGGATGTTCTAAAAAGTTTTCTAAAATATACAGGAAAATTTAAAAGAAAATGCTCAATTTTTAACATCTTTTTTTTGCAAAAAAACCCTCATAGTGTTCCTGGGGTCGAAATATACCACCCCTGAAAATATTTGCACTTATTTAAGACTCACTCTGTATAGTTTTACTCACTATTGTTTTATTAATAACTAATAAATATGATTGACTGGCAGCAAAAAAAAACAATGAATAGCATTAGGTAAATTTAAATAGTCTCGATCTAAATGTATACTAAGAATACGGTAGCGTAAATTGACAACTGGGGGACTCGGAGCAATTTTTTTCGAGGTCCCCATTGTAAAAAGGTAGACGAATTTGACGCGAACACTGCGGTTGACAGAGAAAACATATCTATGATTGGCTTGAATTGGGGACGGACTAAAAGCCAAGTCTGAGAACTAAAAGCCAAGTCTAAATTGTTGTTTAAAATGTTGCTAAAATGAATTTGCTAAAATTTGCTAAAAATTACTGAGACAGCCAGAGAAGAGTTAAATAAAAGGTTTAACCTAGATTAGATAATAAAATATTAATACGTCTCAAAAATCCATATATTCTTGTTATGGACCATAACATATCATTACATCAGAACACATTTATATCCACTGTCTAGGTTTTTTTCGTTTGAGTCATGGCATTATCATACAAGATACCAAATGTAGAAAAGTATAGAGGAAAAGTTTCGTAATAAGAACTATATAATAACCTAAAAAATGCTGCAGTTTTAATGGCGACCGCGGTTCATTCAGTTAAAAACACGTCTACACGAGGAGGCTGCTGCTGCAGCAGAAAAGAGAGAATTTCTTTCTACAATGTGTAAGAAAGAAGAAAGTATCCCCCGAAAAGCTAAAAGTATTACAGAGGATCGGGTCAGTTGATCTGAATGAATCAGGAAGTCTTAAAATTTCTCAAAATCGTGACTCAAAATCGTAGCCTATTCAAGATCAAATTACCGTTATCGATAATGGAAATAAAGCAGTAGAACCCTGTAAAACTGAGCCATTTTGTAGAAAAAATTCAGATGTCCGACCCAATAATGGTCTTTACGAAAATTTTGGTCTTAAGACAATTTATTTTTTTTAACCTTAAGCTTTTTCGCACGAGCGAATAACACCATTACTTATATATTAATAAATAAAATAAGTTTCTTCGTTATGGTTATTTTGTTTTCGTGGATTTGGGCCGGTTGCCCGTTTTTTCCGGGCCGGTTTCCACTTCCCCATCCACCCCTGGTCAACCTACATATTTTTAACTGGTTTGACGAGTAATAACTTTACGTCCGTACCTGTATAAAACAAATGGGTACAAAAGTATACATTTCTGCCGTTGTTTACGTAAAAAGATCCCAGTGGATCACTACTGACTATCGGAGAAAAAGTTCTTGCAAAAATTATGTCAAACCACCTTCACCTACATATAGAAAAAATCCTCCCAAAATCGCAAACTGGCTTGCGCACCAACCGCAGTACCATTGTTTCCATATTCTCCATCCGCCAACTACAGGAAAAAGTAAAAGAGTAGTAAAGTAAACTTTATGTTGCATTGCTAACAAAAGCCTTCGACTCTGTAAACAGAGATGCACTTTGGGCAATAATGCAAAAGTTCGGAGTATATAGCCAACCAACTTCTTACAATGTGTAAAAGCCTCCGTAACAACAAGTCAAGAGTGTCACATCATGGATCACTGAGCGATTCTCTTCTAACAAATACAAGAGTTAGGCAGGGATGTGTCTTAGCGCCTCCTACTATTCAACATATTCATGGCAGCACTCTCTATTATAGTGGACAGCAAACTACAGAAAAAAGGAATGGGTATTAGATACAGATACGACGGCGGTCTGTTCAATATAAAAAGACTTGGGGCAAAAACACGTATAAAATTTATGACAGAACTACAAGACGCTGATGACTGCGCTCTATAGTTGCAAAAACGTTACAGCAATTACAAGAAATGCTGAACATATATACCTGGGCATACGAGGCTTTTGACCTAAAGCTACATATCGATAAAACTAAAATCACCTGCACTCCCCCGGAAAATCATAATAATGCTATAAAATCGGAGAAGAACTATTGGAATGTGCAACGGAATTCAATGACCTCGACAGTTTGATTTCAGAAGAGGCCGATATCGACTTTGAAATTCAGCACAGAATTAGCAGTGCCTCAAGAGCATTCTGGATATTAAAAGACAGGGTTTTTATACAATCATGACTTGAGCACAAAAACGAAACTTGCAGTGTACCCAGCGATAATAATCTCTACCATGTTATATGGGACCGAAACCTGGGTGCCGTACCGCCGGCACATAAACGCATTAAACAAGTTGCAACACAGATATCTTAGACAACTGTTAAGAATCTAGTTCCACCATATCTCAAACGCATCGGTCCTTGAAAAAGCTAGCTGCAAGAGCGCTGAAGTCATGATTTCTAAACCCCGTTTAAGTTGGGTTGGTCACGTATGCAGGATGCAAGAAAACCGCCTATCAAAATCTCTTCTTTACGGCGCGCTTGTACACAGTAAGAGGAAACCGGGAGGACAACTCAAAAGATTCAAGGATATTTTTCACGAGAACATAAAGATCCCAGTGGATGCGATCAGCATACAGAATCAGCGGGAAGAAGCAGCGCCCAACAGAACGCAATGGAGAAGAATTGTAAACTCAGTTAACAAAGGCAACAAAGTACTGAGATTTTTGAATGTCCGGTGTGCGGAAGAGAGATAACATCTCATATTGGGCTTTGCAGTCACAGAAAAGCTCATGAAAGAAAACGCCTGCGTAATCTTCTGATGCTAGTCAAATACTCGTCAGCGAGTAGTGGCAGTAGTAGTAGCAGCAGAGTAGTAAACAAATCCCAGATACCAATTTCTCATCCAAATATCGACATTGGTTTAAATTTTATTTTGAAAACATCGAAATAAAAATTAAACTAACTACACTGTGTATCTCCGATACGAAGCATTTTATGACATATATTTATACAAACTTTTTTACTTATTTTTATCTGCAGAATATGCGGCTGAAGTTTTCCGAATCCAATTCGAACCACCCTGTATAACGACGGCATCGTATGTTTTTACCACTCTGAATGTTTATGTTAATTTAATAGGAAGAAGAAATGGCGTAAGGTAATGATGCTATTGATTAACGGACCTGTATCTGTATATATGCCGATATAAGTGCTAGTTTTCGCACTCTACGACATTTTATTCCTTTGGTTCTGTCTGTTTACATGGTAGATGTTCGATATTCAATGGATATCCAATGAAAAATAGTCTTGTTTATAGTTTTCTACTGACAGTAATAGGTTGTTAAAGGTATTCGAAGTATTTTAGAATAAATGGGAAGTAAAACAATTTCTAATGTTCGCAATATTTAAATGAGATACATGCGCAACTAATTCTCCGAGTTAAAATATGATTATTAGGAGACAAAACCCTAAAAACAATTATAAGACTCAAATGCTTAAATAAAACACAAATTACTTCAGATTCGAAAAAAACAGCGTCAAAGACATATGGGGAATGACAATCGATGATAATTTTGGTAAGGTCAAGCTCTAGACGTATACTACTTGCCTCCCTCTATGCTCTTCTTAATTTTATAAGGGCACCTATACTGCCAGTTGGCCTTAAGAAAATTGTAATTTATTTTTATAGCGAGTAAAAATATTTTTTTGGAAATAGATTTGTGAATCTGGAAGCGGTTTTCTATTCTTTTTTTATAATTTTTCTATAAAGCTTCAGTCAGAACTTCGTAATTAGTGGAATAAATTAGTGGTTTCAATTAGCTTAGAGGTTTGTTTCTTTAATTTCAATGTAAGCATTCAGATCGTCAAAATTAGTGCTGGACATTTTCAATTTGTGGAAAAAGTTATGGAACTTTTAACTTTTCCTTAAAACTTTCCAATTAAACTTCAAAATTTGCGAGAAATGTCATTTTGGCCTTTGATTAGAAGTCAAGAAAAATTGTGGTTAGAAATCAAAAGTTGATTGTTTTATAAGCTAAATATTAAACTTTCCATATGGATACTACGGACTAACGCAAGCTGTTGCTAGGATATTCTATTAATTTTAATTGTATTTTTTAAATTTTGTGAATGATCGTAAACTAAAAAGTATAAAGTGTATTTGAAACCACTAATTTATTATACTAATTGCGAGGTACTGAATGAAGCTTAATTAGTGTTAATTTTTGACAAGTATTATGTGAATTTTTTGTAAATGACGTCTAGAGATTGATCTGGCCAAAATTAACATTGACTGTCATTCCCCAGCCATCATTCAGTGATGAGTGATAACCAATATAAAATAATTAAGTATACAATCATCCAAAATGTATATTTTTTATTTTTATTTACAACCACAAACCACATAAATATAACAGAATGTTCATATTAAGTACTGATTTTTAATTAATCTGATAAACAGCTTAATACTTCCCTTTTCCAATTCTATCACTGCTTTCTCTAACTTCTGTTTTTCTGCGGCTTCCTTAAGTTCTGGTGGAGTATCAATGTTATAATAAACTTATTAAAAGTAAAATACTTAGTGCACAACTATGCGCAAAGTACATTTATTTAAACCATATATGTAAAGCCGAGAACAGACGATGAACGTTGCCATTCGTTCGCATCAGCGAGAAAATCTTTCTTAGGTGTTGACGTACAGTAGTACTTCTGTCCATTTCCTCTACGGATACCCCGTAGCTACAGATACTAATGTACGTCGCGACGAATGTCATCAGTGCGCAACGCGAACGAACGCTTTCCATCTTCTGGCGATAAAAGTGAGAGATCAAAGAAAAATGCGAGCCGCAAATGAATGGAAATGTTGCAATGATAGACGTTTCCAGTCATTCGTGGCTCGCATTTTTCTATCTATTCACTTTTACTGCCAGAAGATGGAAAGCCCTTAACTTTATAAGAACAGAGAATTGCAGCAACTGAAGAATGGTAACAAATTCCACAGGCCTATCTAGATAATCTGATAGGTAGCATGCCAAACCGCGTTGGTTAGGGAGAGTGCCCGGCGAGGAGGAAATATAGACTATTAATTTCAATATTTTTCTTTGTTCTTCGTCTTTTTTCTTGTTTTTGGTTTTTTGAATTTAATTTTAATTTTTAAACTTTATAAATCAATTTCCTATTATTTAATAAATTTAGTTATAATAAAAGTATATAATACAGAAACGGCATGTTTAACTTTATAAATTTATATTTCCTGGAACATCTTTTCATTTTCAGTAATTTTTACATTCATATGCATTAATTTTTGGGCAGATGTGTATTTTGATATAGGTATGAATAATACAGGGTGAGTTTCCTACTATGTTCTCTATGGGTATCTTGAAAACTAGTGAAACTTCGAAAAAAAAACATATTATATTATCGCTTAATCGAATTTCGAAAAAAACATATTAAAAGCTTATCTCGCTGAAAAGCTTAAAAATAGCGCTTTTTATGAAGTCATGGCCAACTATATAGTTTCCATTTAAAAAAACATATGTTTGTGTCATATGTCAAAAATGATTGGCTTTATCTAAAACAACATTTATAGATATTTGGACCTATCCCTGTTGGGGAAAAGATTATTTTAAGAATTTCGGTTTTTATTTTCAATTGAAGACTTTAAATTTTATTGTTGGTTAATATATTGTTGGGTAATTGTTGGAGCTTCAAAAAATATGAAATTCGATGTAGACTATAATCAACTAAAAAGCGAATTTCCAAAAATATACAGACTAGGTCAATCAATCGTTGGAACTCGGTTCAAAATAATGTTTAATGTAAATGGTATCGAAAATAATTTTGACGTTTCCATATAAATTTCCAGCCGATCGCTAAAAGATCGACTCTCTTTTAAAAATATCTCGCATCATAAACATATCAGAACGTCGGAATGGTAAACAGCACTTGTACTACAGCCGGCGCGTCTGGTGGCTAACATTCAAATTTATTGGTATTGTCGCGGTTTTTAAATCTTCATAAAAAAGAAGTGATTTCAGAGCGATCGACGTAAGTCAAAAATGTATTTAAATATACGACAAAAATGGTTCCAATTTTAATTTTGCTTCTTTTGTTCATCGATATAATGTATTATCATGAAGAAATAAAACTTTGGCATCAAAAGTCTTTAAATTTTGTACCAGATAACGCGTTATTATATAGTTCAATTTCCATACTTAAACTGTCTTAATAAGTAGCTAATATGTCCAACATTAAAAAAAGTTACTGAGATGGCTCAAACAACAAACAATCGAGTAAAGATGCTCCTGATGATAAATGGTTTGTAAAAAATTAAAACAAATTAAAGAGTCTAATAATTTAGCTACAAATTGCCAAAAAATATCGCTGTTTCGGGTAGTAAAAATTAACCGAAAAAGAACCAGAACTTGGCGTCGTCTTGTGTTGTGACAATTTCAAATGTTAATAAAATTGTCGAAAAAGTGTTAACACGTAAAGAAGGGCGTAATTACGTAGTTTGTAATAACACCCGTGTTGCGCATTGTTAGACAACTTCTTTAGTTTTAAGATTTTGATGGCCAAACATCAACAAGATATTCCTTATGTCTGGACTAAATTTTCTCGAAAATAAAGACAAGATAATTTAAAATTTCGTTACAATACGGGAATAGATCGAAGTTTTGTGATTACAGTGATATATAATTTATATGGTTTTGTAACAAATTGCTCGCTATTTTATGGCAAATTCTGAAGATCTACAAACTTTAATCAAGCCTTAATCAAAGCACGTGTGTTTGGAATTTCAAGTGTGGCTTAACACGACAGGATACGGCAAAGCCCTTAGGCAGATTTCTGAAATATGGTATATTATATTTCCTTCGGCCACACACCCGCTTTACCGGACTACTGAGTGCAATCGGAAAGTACAGCGTAATAGACTCTTAAACCTACTACAACGTATTAAAGAAATTTTTACAGCAAATTAAAGGTGGTAATGATCTATAGAACAGATTCTTGTAAAAAAGTAAATTTGGAAAAAAATGTCGCTTGGAACCTTATAATTTTCAGCCCTCGACTTTTAGAATAATTATATAATAACTTTTTCGTATACTCGCTATTTAAATCCGTGTATTTGTATATGCCGGTTGTTTACGATATTCTCCCATGGTGGCAGCACCGGCGGAGAATGCATCAAGCCTATATCAATTAAAAAAATGTACAAAAAACTGTTCTTCCTAATTTTAAACTACTTATTTGCTAGAAATAAATTGGCACTAAATATGCAAATAATGGAAAATTTTAATATTTTGCTAGGCGCCCAACATCTGGAACTCTAAATTTAGTTTGGAATTTGAAACATTTGCGAATACATGCATGATAAACATTTTTTATTGGTATCGGAACGGATGGATATAGATTGAAAATTTACAATTTAAAATTGTTGTGGGTGGAGGGAGTGTCTGTCTACTTGATACAGGGTGCGCTAAATAACCAGATTTAATCAGGCATGGCACATCTAATAACTTGTAATTAAATCTAAACGAAGTTTTAGTTTTTAATTATCTTTATCAAACACCAAATAAAATCTAGAGCTTACATTTCTTAGACAGATATTATCAGAAGATATAACATCAGGGATAAATCAGAATTACCAAATTTATTGGCTCACTCTGTAGCGAACGCGGTTTGTAACACGTCAAAAATTAATTGGGTTTCGATAATTTTTATGTTCTCATTGCAGGGGAATGGTTTATTGATGTTTATTAATTTCTTTGTGTGGTTGTGTTCAATGTAGCATTGGGCCACCCACAGATTTTTAATTGTTACCTATATTTTTAACACCACGTTATTATAATTGTATAACAACAAATTATTTTATTTGATATATAATCTTAATATAAGATGCATACATATTTTATTTTAGCATAACTTTTTTTTCCGCGACTTATACATTATACAAATACACTGACCGGTATACAAAAAACGGAATCTTAAAATTTTCATGTATTTTAGTAGTTATATTAAGTCCAATATACCGTATGATTGAAAAAAAAACGGCGGCAAAATTGACATGAAACTTTTCAATAACTTATACACCAATTATAGAAATATTAAAAAATAACGGAACTTTTCAGATACACACAAATGTATTTCCAAAAAAAATATTCTCGAATTTTATACCACACCATTTAAAAATAATTTTTTCTCAATATAAAAATAAATTACAGCTTTCTTAAGACGAACTAGCGAGGCCTTTATACAAAGACCTAATTCTTAAACAACCAAGGAACTAAGTACTAAACTGCAACAAGTCTCTTGACAGTACATATGGCTGTCAAGTGTAGTGTTACCAGATGAAAACTTGTCCACCCCGGGGAAGCCTTCCCAAAAATCCGGACAAAATGTGGACGTCATAATTTTTTTACCGATATAAGAGCAAAAATATTATATTGATTTATTGGGAGTAAAAATGATACTTTTTGGCTGTACGACATACAAGCGAGGCACAAAAGATCATTTTTACTCCAAATAGAATATGCTATTTTTTTTCAAACACCACAAATAATTTTTTAAATAATTTCAAACGATCCAAATAATATAAAAATATTTAAAAGTAATACCTTGTAAGTAATTACGAGTATATACAGAGAAATTACGGTAACGCTCGTTGAATTTGACACTTTATGTCAGTTTAATAATATATTTTCGTACTTTTGTGCTTAGGCGTAAAAGTGCTTTACTTTTATGCCTAAGCCTTAAAATTACTTTTTTATGTTTTGTCAATCACGTCGAAAAAATTAATACTTTTGTGGCGTTTGAAAAAAAATACATTTATAACTTTCAAAACGTAAAACTTAGTGGAATGCTTTAAACCTTTATGGGATACAAACCTCGGAATTCATTTATTTTGAACGAATTTTTATAAAACTTTTTGCATTGTATTGTTAATAAGATATACTACAAAGTTTACCCATTTAAATTCGTTGCTTTCACTTTAGTATTTAAATAAACACACATATACAAATGCATACATACAACATGGCTCCGTATTCCCGAAAAGCTCTGTATCAGAATTCCTATTTGAAATTTTCACTCCAAACCTTTTACAAAATATGTGTTTAATGGAACGTTTAGTTGTTTAATGGTAGTTCGCATTTCAAAATTATTTTATAGATATACAGAGTCAAATATATATCTACATTTGTTTAGTTCAGTGAATTTGCTATAAAATTCCGGTTCCAAAAATACCTTAATACCATAGAGTATACTAAGTGGTTTTTGAATTATGACCACGTCCATCTAGACGTCCAGGAGCCTTCGTATGAGAACTTCTGATCGAGACGATCGACTTATTTTAAGTTTATCGCTAAGAAACCGCCGTTTGCCAGCTTTTCAAGCTGATAATGAATTGCACTTAAGGAACGTACATATTAACTAACGGAATATAAAAAGAAGATTAAATGAAGCAAATTCTATGTCAAGAAGGCCTGCTTCGGGACCAGAACTTACTAGATGTGTTGATTAGGCTCAACAGCAAAGACATGGTCTTAATGTAAAAATTACGACAAAATGTTAGTGTCTTCTTTAAAAGCGAATATTTCCAACAAAAATAAAGCTAATGAGATGAACCAAAAAACAAACCATCGAGAAAAGATGTATCTAGATGATAAAATCATTTTTAAATTACGTGCTATTTTAACATATTCCACAGGGTGTTTCAAACTTTTACCAAAATGTCAACATTTTGTTTTTCCTTGTATAATTAACAGATGGGGAGTTTCATTTTTAATTTAGAAAAAGATACTAAAAAGTCAAATAATTTGGCTAAACACTGCTTAAAAAATCTTCAAAATCGGCCCATTAAAACAAAATATATTAACCTTTAAAATACATCAAAATTTTAAGGTGCCCATTTTTCCTGCCGGTGAATGTATTTCAAAAACTATACATTTTAGTCAAATACTTTTCTAATGAAACAAACCTTTATTTTTTTACTAGAATCCGAAAATCTAATAATATATATAGGGTATTCCATTACAAAAAACATAATGTGTAACTTTTTTTGGGGACACCCTGTAGAACTCTACATAATTTTAGAAAATGCTTTAAATTGACTTACATAAGCTCACAAAATTTCATTTCAATACAAAGTTTTGTTCTGCTTACAAAAACCGCGTCGTATATGACGCGCCACCCTGTATAATTCGATTTCAATCAAAATTTCATTGATTAGAATATAAGCAGAATGGGTATAGCTTATGCATTAGATTTATTTATTTCAATCAATTTACTTAGAAAAAGATTTTAAAAAAATCAAAAAAATAAGAAGGAAATAATTAAGAATTTACTAAAATTACTAAAATAAAAAATTAAAAGCAACGAAAAAAAAAATGGCTAAACATTTTAGTATTTTATCTATAAAACACAAGACAGAAAATTTTATATTAATACATTCACAGTAATTGAATTCCGAGGTAAAAGTCTCTGGGCACTCCACTAGAAGTAAAACAATGAATTTACACCGCTGAATTTATCGACGATTTTTAAGTAACTAAATTTATTAAAACTCATATATTATTTTGCATTATTGCGACATTTCTAAAAAGGGGACATTAAAATCCGGACGCTTATGAAAAATCCGCCCGGACCCAATCGAATACAGTGAAAATCCGGACGTCTGGGAACCCTAGTCAAGTGCTACCTGAACAAGCTCAACCTGTATCAAAGAAGTCTTTGCTGCAGATTTTGCAATAAAGCTCCTGAAACAGGGGGCACATACCTAATATGTCACTGCGGGGCTCTGGATCGCAAGCAACACTTTTTATTTAGGACAGAAAGACTAGAGCCGGAAGAACAATGCTCCATTCCTACCAAAGACCTGCACAAGTTGGTGCAGGGAACAGGAATAGACTTTTGACTTTTCTTACGTCAAAACAAACTCTCACAGTGACACGTATCGTACACGGTCAAGTTGGTCTAGTTCCAATCTAGTGACATACAAAATTTCATTTAAATCAAACGATTTTTTCTAAACCGTATGCTGTCCTTGCCACTTTTCCTCTTGTGTCTCGTGTCGCGGCTTTGAATTTTTACTCCCAGCGCGCGTAAAGAAATTTTTAGGGCCAAAGGCATGCTTTTAGTTCTAAAATTGCAGTAATTCGTTACTGTCTTCATTTCATAAGCAGCCAATATATCCAACAATAAAAAAATATGAAGATAAATAAAAAAACAAACTATCGAGAAAAGATGCTACTGATGATAAATGATAAATTGTTAAAAAAATCAAAAAGGCTAATGAGCCAAATAATTCAGCTACAAATTGCCTAAAAATCAACTTAATAGAGCACTATAATATTAGTGTTTGGTCGGGTCAGTATTTAATTAATAAGCTATCTCTGTAAATACTTAAGGACGATATTAAAAAAATATATTTTAATCTTTTCCTCAATTTACCACACATAATTCTACAGATAGGACTAAATATTAATGATACTATTTTCCGTTTCTTGGATATTTGTATGATCTCACAACAGTTACTCAATAAATATTAACGATTTGGAACATATTTGACCTAATTCATAGTCAAAGTTATGAGAAATATTATATCCTTCAATGTGTATAACATTCTTAACATTCTAAACTTCGATATACATAATTTGAAGATATGCAATATTATTGTGAAGCAGGTATAAACGGGTGGTTTAAAAAATAATAGAATCAATTTCTGTTTTCTTTATGGCCACTTTTATATTAAAATAATTAAAAATTATTTGTTACTTTTTGGTCAACTTGTAGTTTTTCTTTTTATCATTTCTTCATATCAGTTTCAAAATTAATGTTCTGTGAATCCATAGCAAAAATTATCACTTTTTTGACAATTGTACAAGGAAGTGATTACAGATCATTAGTATTTACCTAATTATTAAAAAAAGTCACGTCGTGGTTATTAAATTTGGTAGTCCTTCTATGGGTATTTTTTTTTATTTTCTATTAGTCACAAACTTTATTTTTAGATTTAGAATAGCATATGTGATTGTTTTTTTATTTAAATTGAATATAACATGACTCGCTGAACCAATACAATAGTTGTTAATAATAAGATAGTCAAACAATATCTATCTGTTAAAAGAAATTTACATATTACCGACTCACTTAAAAGTTTACACCACACACCAATTAAACGAAAAATTTTAATGGTATTCGAGCATTTTTAATTACTTAAATAAGAAGCCGAATATACTTAAGATAAAAAAAATCGTAAATAGTGAAATAGAAAAAAGTAATGGAGCCTTTCAAATATAGAGATAGAGGATGTGACATTCTTTTTACACTTAAAGCAAATGCCTTCGATGCAGCGATCAAAAATATTTTTATTTATCTAACTGTGATTTATCTAAAAGAAAAAAATCTGTATACTAGTAACAAACAAATTTTATTGGACTTATGGTCTAATTGTATAAGTGTATATAGCATCTCTGTGTATCGGGAGTTCCTGTAAGGATAGTTCTCGGCTGTATCTAGTAAAGTATTAGCTGTGGAACCTGAAAATTGCTGGAAATTATTTTCAAGTTTGCAGACGTGTCGTTAGAGGGCGTGACAAGAAAATGGATGTTTTTTACAAAATTTTGCCTAGATAAGGGTAAATGACAAATAATGGCGTCATAAACGTCAGCATTTTTTTTTATTTGGTTTGCAAACAATTTTGTTCTCTCTGCTACAATGAAGTGGTGAAGAATTATAGTGTGTTTTCTTTTCTAGACTGTGTTCGTGCTCTAAATACTTTAGGTGAACGTAGCATTGTTACGATGGCCTGGGTACCAGGGCACGAGGGTCAAAAGGGTAACGAAGAGGCAGATGAAAGGGCCAAGCAAGGCTCATCGATGCCATTCATAGGCCCAGAACTCTTCTTCGGCGTTGCAAAAGTTGTCATGAGAATGGCCACGGGACGATGGGTGGCCAACAGATCTCTAGAATAGTGGAGAAACTCACCAGGGCTGAGATAGGCGAAAAAGTTCATATAGTAGAACATTCGCAAAAATTCACGGTAGACCTGATAAGCAATGACAGAAAGACAGTCAAAGCTATAATGGGTCTACTAACATGGCATTGTAAGCTGAATAGGCATCTAAAGCTAATGGGATTGACCGACGAGGCATGTGCAGGTTCTTTCAATCTGAAGAAGAAACGACCAAACACATTCGTTATCGGTGCGACAGCCTGGCAAATGTGCGATTATCGAATGTAATACCACAAGATGTTTCGGGATTACCGAATACTTTTACCTGACACGAAATGCGTTACCCGGCTCCTTACTCCTCCTTCGGAGTCGTAGTGTTGCCGGTATCGCAGTGAGTATCAGGTAAAAGTATATTAGGTAATCCCGAAACATCGAGTATTCAAAAGATTATACAATAACGAAATAAAGTACAGGGTGAGTCAACGATAGAGTAGTCGAGACGATAGAGTCCATTATCTCATTTGTTTTGAGGTTTACAAAAAAATGTTAAATACAAAAGTTATAGGGAAAGTTAAGGTACACATTTTAAAATTACTATATATTATACAGGGTCCTTCAAAAATGTGTGGCGGATAACATATGTGTTTTTAAATATTCCGTTAAAAACACCCTATTTTTTATTTTATTTTTAGATTCTACGTAAAATTCTATAACTTTTTTATATATAATGTTATATACCTAAAATTAATAGTTTTTGAAATATTTAAATTTGTTTATACAAATGTTAAATTGCAGTGTGGTAAAAAATTGTCAGTTGTACCATTGTTTCTGAAGTTGGAATACCCAAATTTAGTATGAGAGTTCTATAGAGATTTAAAAGAAGATATATGTTAAGATATTTTAGTTAAATGCTACAGGGTGTTCAAAGTATATTTATGACTACTTAAAATTAAAAAATCTCAAATTTTTTAAATGGTACACCCTATATATTTTTATTTTTTCTGGTAGATTTTGCAAAGCTCTTCAACTTTTATTAAGTATGTCATATACCTATTTTTAATAGTTTGCGATTTATTCCAATTTTTTCTATTTTTACCCTAATTTTTAATACAATTACGCTATAACATCATAGTTGCCGTGACAAAACAAACATATTTATTACTTATTTTTAACAAATAGTTTAATAATTGGTTACATTTGTTATTATTAATCAAAATTAACTAACTTTACTCAAATAAACTAAAATCGTAGTCGTGAATTTCTTGGTGTATTTCTATATTATGAAAGATGACATTTGGATTTTCCGTCGGGCCGAATAGCCACAGATTAGGATAATACTAACTAGATTACCTAATTGTTGACGACTTCTGATATTGAAATTTTCTCCGACATACAGTAAAGTTTTTTTTCTTGTAGTAATTTTGGTTTATAATTCATTTCCTAAAGCCAATATTACTACTGCCACAAAACCGTCCCATTACACACTGAAAATATTATAATATAATATAATATAAAAATGTTTTCTAGATAATCTACATCTATTCTTATGGTAATAAAATTATTATTTTTTGTCATGGTAACTATGATGTTATAGCGTAATTGTATTAAAGATATGGGGTAAAAATAGAAAAAATTGGAATAAATCGCAAATTATTAAAAATAGGGATATGACATACCTAATAAAAGTTGAAGAGCTTTGCAAAATCTATCAGAACAAATCAAAATATATAGGGTGTACCATTTAAGGAATTTTAGATTTTTTAATTTTAAGTAGTTGAAATTTATAAATATATTTTGAACACCCTGTAGCATTTAACTAAAATATTTTAACATATATCTTCTTTTTAATCTCTATATAACTCTCATACCAAATTTTGGTATTCCAACTTCAGAAACAATGGTACCACTGACAATTTTTTACCACACTGAAATTTAACATTTGTATAAACAAATTTAAATATTACAAAAACTATTAATTTTAGGTATAAAACGTTATATATAAAAAAAGTTATAGAATTTTACGCAGAATCTAAAAATCAAATAAAAAATAGGGTGTTGCCTTTAAAAAAACATGTTATATCCGCCACACTTCTTTGAAGCACCCTGTATACTCTATAATAATTTTAAAATGTCTATCTTAACCTTTTTGTAAACCTCGAAACAAATGAGATAATGGACTTTACTTTATCGTTGACTCACCCTGTACATAATATATTCTTTACCAAACCTTTCATTTGCCATTTTGTAATAAGAATTGACGGGATATTTTGTGGAACTGACAGAAATGACTTCTGAATTAATATTTCAAAAAATGACAATTACAATATGGCCACCAAGCAATAATCACTTAAATAATTATCACTTATTAAACTATAGGAAAAATATGCATAGAATTACTATATAGGATAAATATACAATGATAGACCATCGCCAGGGAGCTACATGGAGGGTTCAGTCTCCAAATTTTTAGACTTTGTGAAAAGGTCACAGTCCAAGTCAAGATAAGGCCGATAGCCATCACTAGGAATCTAATCTAATATATATCTTTTTTATTTAAATGTTAATAACTCTGAACTGGGTAGTCGGAATCCAAAAAAATAGGGCTAGTTTAAAAGAACGTTCCCTACTCTATCTTGTACCATATAAAAATAATAATTCCAATTTGGCAGTACAAGCTAGGGAGCTCTCTCTTACAATTTAGCAAACATGGCGCGTTTTTCCCAAGAAAAAAAAATGCAATAGTATACTGGGTGTTCCTCAAAAGTGTTCAAACCCCTATATATTTTTTTTCAGATAACGAGATTTTATGTTAGTATACGACATAAATTAGGATTAATTGACGTATTCAATTGTTTTCTACCACTCCCTGTTTCACCGGAAATGACTACAACTTTTGATTTTTAAATGACACACTCGGTATTTTTTTACTTTATTCGATAGAAAATGACATTCTCAGTAAAATGACATATCAAATATCAACTTTTGACATTTTCGCTAAAAGAATCGTATTTTAAAGTGTTAAATATATATATATATATATATATATATATATTTAACAATAAATATATATATAAAATATATATATATTTAACAATAAATATATATATAAAATATATATATATTTAACAATAAATATATATATATAATATATATATATATATATATATATATATATATATATATATATATATATATATATATATATATATATATATATATATATATATATATATATATATATATATATATATATATATATATATATATATATATATACTATAAGAATCGTATTAAAGTGCCATATTTTTTTTTTTTTCAATCTAAAGTGCCATAGTTGTGTTAAAAACACTAATTTTTAATCAAGGAGCCTTGGAAAAATAAATTTGATCGTTTAATGTTTTTAGTGTCTTGTCCTGGCCGGTTAACTGATGCCCAAATCGTATTTTTAATCATATCTCAATTTTTTCAATTGGAACGAGAGTGGCTCATAAGCATACTTGGAAAAAACATTTTTTGACGAATGGTTTGGAACCATACACTTGGTATTTCGAGTCAAATTGTCTTTATGAACCGTATGTTACAATTTCAAATAAACTATATGTGAAAATGTCAAAAATTGACATATGATATATCATTCTAATAAGAGTGTAATTTTCTATCGAATAAGGTAAAAAAAATCGGATGGTGTCACTGAGAAATCACAAAAGTTGTAGTGTCATTTCCAATGAAACAGGTGACAGAAAGCAATTGGATACGTCAATCAATTCTGATTTATGTCATATACTAACGTGAGCCAATTTTGACCAAAACACCCAGTGTCCATATAATTTTAGTTCATAGTAATCTTGATATCTATTTTCCAACCGAAGACATTACCAAAAATATAATAAATACGAAATAATAAGAAATAAGCCCTTATTTTTATAACACGGTATCAGTAGCCCTTTTGAATATGATCATTCTAATAAAACATAAAATAGAAACTAATTAATTTATTATAATATACCAGAATACCATAATGTGCCAGATGTATTAATATTTAATAATTAAGATGCCAATGAAAATGAAAAAAAAATTATGAACAACGTACTTCAATACTTAAAAATTCTGCCAAAATTCAGGTTTAATGATATAATAAAAAAAAATCAAGTTTAATGATATAATAAAAAAACTAACCTTAAATATATCTAGGATTTACTTCGTGGTGTAAAACAATAACTTATCCGAAGTATTTTTTTAATAGTACCTAATTCTATTAAACTAACGAGGCGTTTGCAGTGTTTATAACGTGGTTTAAAACAGCCAATTATTTAGACAGAATCAATTTTCTCCAGCTTTATCTGTTTTATTAGCGGTAATTGCGAATTAATAAAAGCTCAAAGTACTCGAAGGAACAGATCTCAGAGAAATAAGTAAAAATGGAAGCTTTTCAATGGTCTGTAAAGATGAACCAAAAAAACACTTTACAATGGTAGATTAGACTTGATTTTTCTTAATTTTCACATTGATATTCATTTGACATTCCTATAAAACTTCACATTTGTGGTTTAAGCATGATGCAACCTTGTGGTTGTATCGACAAATACTTTAGAAGTCCTCTAACTTTGCTTACTTCTCTGGAGGAACAAACTCTCCTAAAGACCGAAAGCAACCAACCATGATACCAGGCAGTAAAAATAATCATATTATCTAATTCAATCAACATAGGTTTACGTTGAAAGGTTAATACCCTTATTTATAAAATGATTCATGGCATAGGATACATTTTGCTCTTCTATTTGAATGAAATCATTTGATTTCGATTAGGTACATCATGAAAATGTTTTGCTTAATATTTTTATTAGCATGAGTGGTTATTATTTATTGAATAAAAAGACTAAAAAAGGAAGAAATATATACATTATATTCCTGCATTTAGAGGCGGAATCAACATCATGAGAGGCGATTTTTGACAATTTTATTTGACTTTTTCCTATTTTGTGATGCTTGATATTCCTATTTTATGGTCCCGGTGGCGTAGGGGAACAGTCTCTCGTCTACCAATCTCAAGGTGTGGGTTCGATTCGCACACCCAGCATTTCATCAGCCGACTATTTTTATTAAAATAAAAATAGTTTGGGTACCTAGGTCGACTCAGCCTTAAATGAGTACTTGGGATTCACAATCCTGAGGTAATAATAGGCGGTTGAAGCGTAGTGCTAGCCACATTACCTTCCTTGTATACCGAACGGCTCTAGTGTAGCAAGCTGTACCTTGCTACTCCCAAGGCGTTAAACGCTATATACGGGAGCTATTATTATTATTATTTGACTTTTTACATGACAGATTTGAATAAGCTATAATAGCAATTTAATCTAAATTTTAACTCAATTCATCATCATAATCATTTTCAGCTTATTCAACCATTTCCAATTATGGTGTAGCCTCTCTCACATATTTTGATATTCTCTTTGTACTTGGGCCCATTTTTGTCTATTGTTCGCTATGCGGGCCCAAGTTATCCTTGCTAATTTCCTAATATCATGGTCCCATCTCAGGTTTGGTCTTCCTTTAGGTCTCTTGATTCCTCGTGGGTATCATGCTGTAATTTTTGTGGTCCGTCTGTTGTCCATCCTTCTTGCCAGGTGTCCTGCCCATTGTTACTTGAAGGATTTGATTCTGTGGATGACATGTATTATCTCGTCGTATCAACTCTATTCTATTACGGTCTCTCTTGGTTATTCCCAGCATATTTTGTTCAGTTGAGTGTTGTGCGACCTGCAGTTTCATTATAATGTTCTTTTAAAGTATCCAGGTTTCACATGCATAGGTTATGACTAGTGATACGTACACATTGGTGGAATGTTTTCTTCTTTAGATAAAGTGGCATTCTAGATTTGAATATGATTGAGTTTCTTCCATAAGTACTCCATGCTAACTTAATTCTTCTGTTAATTTCTGGTAGTAGAGATCCCGAGCGGTGTATTAGTTGTCCCAAATATATATATTCTTCTACCATTTCCAGTGTTGTGTTATTTACTAGAATGTCTTTTTTATGTCTACCAGTTCGTTGTACATTACTTTAGTTTTTTCTAAATTCATTTTGAGGCCTACTTTATTGCTAGCTGTATTTAGTTCGTTAATTTGTGCTTGTAGTACTTTAGGACTATTGGCAATTAGGACTATGTCATCAGCGAATTTTAGATGGTTAAGATATGCTTCATCTGTACTTAATCCTTTGTTGGTCCAGTCGAGTTGACCGAAGATTTCTTCTAGTGTTGCTGTAAACAGCTTTGGGGATTTGATATTGTTATTATTGATTGTATCACCTGTGGTACTTCTTTGCCATTTTATATATTCCTGGTGTTATCCCGAGTATGTGGTCGTCGGAGAATCCCGTAAAATTAAGGTATAACCTAAATGCACCGTCGGCGTCGGCATTATGCTGTCTGTTTGTGATTCCAATATACCTTGTAATTACCCACTAAGAATCTATCGGGGGCAAAACCATGGATATTTACCCAAATTTCAATACCCAACTTTTTCGTTACTCAAATTTCAAAATTCACCGGTTGCCCTTGACTACTCCCCTTATAAACTGGAATTTAAGGCAGCCATATTAAAGCCCTATCGCTTTCGCCATAATTTTGTTGATATGTTCCTCCAATGTTTTTTTTATTCCATAATACTTTTTAGATTAGGGGCTGGCGTGCTGATAAACTAAATACAGAATAGCTAAAAGTACTAGCGTCAAATGTTTCAATGAACTACTAACCAGAATCTGTGATAGAACAATGCGAAAGAAGAAAAAGAGCAAAAGAGGGCAACCGGTATATTGGTGGAATGAGGAGATTGCGAATCTTAGAAGTCAGTGCTTAAGGAAGAGAAGAGCATATACAAGACAAGCGCACAAAAGTCTACCATTATTAAGCGATCTCTGGGAAGTATATAAAATATCCAAAAAAAATCTTAGAAATGCGATTAAAAGATCGAAACAAAAAAGCTGGAAAATGCGAAGATCTTGACAGAGATATTTTTGGGAATGGTTACAAAATACCAATGAGATGGATAAATGGCTTTCAACCAAGACCAAATTTGGATATGGATTATATGGAAAAAGTAGTAGCTTATCTCTTCCCTATACCCCCAAAAGTCTGTGATAACTTCTGTGATAACAACATCTGTGATATAAATCAAACCGTAAACTGTGATAATAGTGATAATAATAAAACGATCTGTTATAGAATACTTAGCTTTAATAAGGACGAACTACTGGCGGCTTGTAAGAAACTTAAAAATGGCAAAACTCCAGGACCAAGCAATATACCCGCTGAGATACTAAAAGGAGCAGTTTTATACCTACCAGAATATACATTAAAAGTAGTACATACACTAAGAATAGACTAGTAATGGCACAAATCTTCCCAGAGGAATGGAAACAATCTAAGCTGATCCCACTTCAAAAGGGTGAAAGTAGAATTCGAAGTCCAGCAGCCTACCGTCCGATTAGTCTTCTCGATACACAGGGTAAACTATATGAGCACTTGATACTAAATAAACTGAATGAGGAACTAGACAGAAGAGGAGGGCTCTCTAACTATCAGTTTGGTTTTAGAAAAGACAGACAAACGGTTGGAGCAATTGCTGAATTGCTTAAAAAGGCTTTGCTTTAGAAGCAGCGGATTACGCACCGCACAACCGAAAGCTATGTGCTGTGATAACTCTAGATGTAAGAAACGCATTTAATAGCGCATCCTGGCAAATTATTCTGGATAGATTAAAAAAGAGAAGCATCGACAAGAGAGTAATGCGACTTATCATATCTATCCGACAGGAAGTTGATACTAGAAGCACATAACCAGGTTAAAATTGTGGAGATTAATTGTGGGGTACCACAGGGCTCGGTATTGAGTCCCACCCTGTGGAATATTTTATATGACGACCTCCTTGAAACAAAAATGGCTGAGGGTACCAACTAATTGGATTTGCGGACGACCTGGCAATGGTGGTAGTTGCAAAAACGCAGGAGGCACTGATGAACACTGCCAACACTAGTTTGATATAGTCTTAAATTGGATGAAAAAAAATAAACTTCAATTAGCCCCACACAAGACGGAGGCAATTTTGTTGACAACCAAAAGAAACATTTCAGAAATACATTTTAACCTTGAAGACATAGAAATTAAACTCAGCAAAACCATTAGATACTTAGGAGTATGGCTTGATACCAAAATGAAATTTGGCGAGCACATTGATAGAACGGTAATCAAAGCAGGCAAAACATTAGCTGTACTGTCGCGTCTACTTCCAAATGCCGCTGGACCAAGAGCTTCGAAGAGAAGGGTTCTAGTGGGAGTCATTTACTCCCAACTTCTATATGCGGCACCTATATGGTACAAGGCAATGGAAAATAATAAATATAGGCAGAAAATAAACAGTATACAGCGTACAGCGGCTATAAGAGTCAGCAATGCCTACAGAACCATTTCTGCAGAGGCTGTTCGCGTTATAACGGGTATACCCCCAATGCTTGGTTTAAGAACGAGTATAGAAATTTACCAAGGAACTTTGAAAACTGAAGCTCGAAGTAAACTAGGTATAAAATGGCAAGAAGAATGGGTCAACGGCAAGTATGGAAGGTGGAGGTATAGTTTAATTCCTAATAGTAGAGAATGGGTAGAGAGACTATATGGTGACATAGATTATTATACCACCCAGACCCTCTCCGGCCATGGGTGTTTTAAAAGTTATATATTGAATCGAACGAAATCACCAACAAACCATTATATATACTGTAACGAGTTAGATGATGCTCAACATACCTTGTTCGAATGTCCAAGATGGTCGGTAGGGTTCCCAACTTGAGCATCGGCGATTCCGGGACATTTATTTTTAAGCTTTTAAATAATTAAAGCAAGACATTAAATATTAGAAAATAAAATATATTATGTGTGTAGTACACATTTTTCTAATTTCCAGGTCCCGGCCAAGGCAAAACTTTCGCCGGGACAAACTTTCTGATTCCTGGTTAATCCCGGCCAAACCGGGACAGTTGGGAACCCCAATGGTCGGTGTTAAGACATCAGTACTATATAGCTATGAGCATTCCTTTTACAGCGGAAACTATGATGAATAGTCTGAAAGGAGGAGAAAAAAATTGGACTCTGGCCTATACAGTGAAAAAAGGAATCATAAAAACTAAAAAGAGGAAGAAACACGTAGAAATACGTAGACAGTCATCACGTCGAAGAAATGCAAAAGCGGTACCGGCGTGATGTGTCGTAGAGAAGGGGAGGTGGTTTTAGTCAGTAGGAATCTGACACTCCGTCTTATACAAGATTTCCTTCTCCCCAAAAAAATACTTTTTAGATTAGATTTTTCATTAGATTAATAGTATATAATAACAAAATATAAATAAACAAAAATTCTATTAATTCAGTTGTTAATTAAAAAGTAAGACAAAAACATAATATGACCTATGAAATTTGTTCCCAATAATTTTCGAATTGAACAACTCATGGGGAATAACGTACGTGTCATGTTTGTGTTAGACTATAACGGATCGGGCTCGAAAGACCGAAAAAAAAACGTAAAGATTGTGATTTAATCGCTCTGTCAACTGTTAATTTATAGCCTAAGTGATGTTTTTAAGTGCGAGTTGTCCGAGAGCTACACATGTTTGCTTCTAAAAACCATTACGAAACCACAGATTAGAGAACTAACCAAATATTTCCCGAGTCGAGAATTATATAGTGTTGAACGATATCGAAAAGAACCGGCTATCGATATGTGTTATAACGCATTTAGAAATAATTATAAAACAAATATATTTCTTTCTATATAGGAGTTACCTAGTAGAATTAAATATAAAAAAATCTGCTCGAATGCTTACTTACTATGTCACATAATAGTCCAAGAAAATAGGCCTTTAAATACGAAGTTTTGGTAAAAACTTGAATTTTTACTTGACTTAATGTAAACTTGAAGTTACTTTGAAAGATGTAAAAACGAATTGTAAAAGATCTCGTAAAAGATTTTTTAAATTCACCCCCGAGAAGGGGTGACATAAATAAATAAAATTATTGTCGGAGACACGGTAAGAACTAGAAAAAAAAAGTTCAAATAAAAGTTAAAAGTTCGAGTAAAACAATTATTTTTAAATGGTGTAGTTTAAAATTATTTTTATGTCAATTTTTAATAAATGATGTCTAGAGATTGAGCTCGCCAAAATTATCATTGATTGTCATTCCCCACAGGGGTGGATACAGAAATTTATTTTCCCCCTAAAATAAATTTCAAAATTAAAAGAAATGTAGAATATGCTTTTTAGGGCACCATTTTTACCCAAAAGCCTAATATTTTACACAATTTCCAGATTTTAGGGGGGGAATCTCAAAGGTCCCCCCTCTGTATCCGCCACTGATTCCCCAGCCATCTTTAAAGCCTAAATCTTTTGTTTCGATCATACGGTATATACAGGGTGGTCCGAACTGTATTCCGGAAACTTCGGCAGCATATTCTGCAGATAAAAATAAGTAAAAAAGTTCGTATAAATGTATGCCCTAAAATGCTTAGTTTCGGAGATACAGGGTGTAGTAGTTTCATTTTTATTTTTATTTTTTCCAATTAATTTCTGAAGTAACGTCAATATTTGGATGAAAAAATTGGTGTCTGGAAGTTTTTTGACATGAGAAATTTGATTTTGATGTCAATATGATTCTTACTTACACCTATATATGCTGCCGAAGTTTCCGGATTACAGTTCGGACCACCCTGTATATGTATTCATCTACTACTACATCTATACTACTTGTAGGATGATTGTTTGAAAATTATTGAATTTGAATTGTTGTAGATATTAAAATGTAGAACAATATACAGGGTAATCCCGGATGAATTTACATTTATATTGATCTATGAGTTAATAACAGTCACAATAATTATATATAATCTATTTATTATTAAATAAATTTTTATTATATGAGGAAATCATCGAAAATAATCTGAGACAAATTGGGTCTTTCATTATTATTTATAGACTATTATTAATTAAAATCATATTGTCGTAAGTTCTCTGTGACTATTAGCATTGTTATTTATTAAAAATAAGATAGTGTGGTGTAAATAAATAACTAGTTATTACAAAATTGTTTATATAATTCTGATATAGTTTTATCTGAATGGAATAGAATGGATTTAATAATACAACAGAGCTGAATGAAAATGACTACCTACTAAATTAAAATCGCCCAATACAGGATATGTCAAACAATATTTAACCACAGCTTATTCATTAGGCAGCCAGTCGACTAACGATACACTTCATAACTTGGATCTTTGCGAACTATCTGGATTGTATCTTATGGCGCATTCTCATGACTCGTGTTGTTGACAAACATTTGTAATTGGTATACACGGTATATATGGTGCATAGGTGCATTTATACACAATTTCTAAGTTATTTATTATAGGAACTACGCCACATTCTCGCCAAACCTTGTATGCTAATAAAAAATACTTGCCAAGTACACGAGTCGTCAGAGTTCGCATTTATGTTATGTGACAAGTCGAATTCTAAGCGTGATTAAAGCTCTGTTTATGTTGATTAACTGGCTATTGTTAAGCTGTGTAAACCAAGTTAGTAAGTTATACAAACACAAAGCAGGAAATTTTTTTTTAGAAAATTATGGATTTATATGTAATTATAGATTATGGATAATTCGAGTATCGTCGAGAACAAATAAAAAACAGAGTGATTTTTGAATGTGTATGTATTTTAATATTTGTATAAACAAGTGTAAATAGTTTATAATACTTATAATAACTTTATATTGGTTTTTGCTTGGGTGTTAATGCACTTTTATTTCAATTAAGCGTAACTGGAGATATGAATAAAATATTAAGATCCAATTTTAGTGGCATTATTTTGTAGGGCTAGAAGTTGTGCCTTTCTAGCTGCTATGGCAGCATTTCTCATCAGGCTTAGACGAAATTGCATCAACATCACCAAGTATGTTGCACTGGACGTAATTGTCTGAAAAAAAGATATTTAATTAAAAAAGAAGTATAAATTTAATCAAAAATGAAAACCATTCTATATTTGCAAAATACATAAAACTTTGAATAATGACAGTAGGAAATGCAATATTATTTAATTTGCTGTTTCATGCCATTTTGGTCCTCGTTGCTTTCTAATATCGTAGGCCTCCTATCGTAAGCCTCCCTCTATGATTACGATATATCCATCTTGATTTTTTACGTTCCTTGTACTTATTACTATGTAGTTTTTACGGTTTGAGTTTTCGTCATTCCCTTTCCTTAAGTGTAAGTAATTCTGTAGATCATTACTTGTTACATGGCCGTCCCATCATCATAATTTTCAGCTTATTCCACTGCAACCTAACCTAATTATTGTGTACCCTCCCTCACATATTTAAAAAGTAAAGATTTCAGTTAACGTCTTCTTTGTGCTTCCAGAGCTAATCTGGACGGGACCTATTTTGTTTACGCGGAATCCGAACCGCGGACCTCGGCCGTATCATGGTCAATGGCCTACCGACTTGGCTAGTGTCTAAATCGACTCTTACGAGATATCCGATCTCATCCGGCCCCGAACCGGCGTGAATGAGCAGTGTGTGTCAATAGATTTTACACTTTTGCTTTTTTTTGGACAACAGCACGATACAGAGTTTCGAACCGGTCACCCGTCCATCCGCTAGTATCGCCTTACGTCGCTTAACTTCGGTGTTCTAATTTTTTTTTCTCTGGAGGTGTAAAATACCTTTACGTACGGAGTGTGGGACTCAATCTCTCCTTAAGCTGCCTGGAGGACACTACCCACTAAACATCACCCCCTCGCTCCTGCCACGTCTACCTGGACCCGCTGGATGCATCTCCTCAAGTAGATGCCGGACTGTTCTTTTTGTTTCATTACCATTTCATTATTATTTGTATATTTTGGGCCAGTTTTGAGATGGCTTCAACGTTTTCTCTTCTTTCTGTTACCGATTTTAAGAAGGTATCTGCGTAGATGTTGCTACCAATCGTCATGCGTGCTTTACATCTTTCCTGTTCCCATCTTGGACAAGCAAACATTGTGTGTTCTGGAGTATCATTGGGTTCAGCACAGTATCGGCATTCCGCGACTGCTCTCTTTCCAATTTTACATAGGTAACTCCCAAAATTTCCGTGACCACTCAATATTTGAGTAAGATAGAAGTTTACCTCTCCATGCTTTCTTTTAATCCACATATTTATATTTGGGATGAGCTTATATGTCCATCTTCCTTTTTGCGATACTTCCCATTCTGCCTGCCACTGCTGCACTGAGCGGTTTCTTTCCATCTCTCTGCTTGCCCTGGTTTGTACTTCACCCTTGAGAAAGAGTCGTTCTCTTTCTCTTGAGAGAAGATGCAGGGGCACCAGACCCGATATCACCAAGGCTGCCTCAGTTGAAGTTGTCCGATACGCCGAGCAGACCCTCAAAGCCATGACTCTCTGTGCACCTTCAAGTCTTTTTTTATTTACGTGCATATTGGTTGCTTCGTTCCACACAGGTGCTCCATACATAATAATATTCTGGCACGCATATGCTAACACTCTTCTCTTTGCTGGTGTTGGACCCTGAACGTTTGGCAGTATTGCGGACAACGCTTTAGCAGTTAGTTGTGATTTCAAACACACCTCCTTGATGTGCAGGCCCATCGTGAGTGCACGGTCTATGTGGAATCCAAGATAGTTGACTTGCTTTACTGGATTTATTATTATATCCTTAAAATTAAACCTTATATGGTCAACTTTTCTCTTGTGGCTCACTAAAATCGCCTCTGTTTTTTCCACAGCTATTTCGAGTCTGTGCTCACGCATCCATCTGGCTATGATCTTTAGTGTATCATCCACAGTCTGCATTAGGTCGAGGTCGTTTATTTTTTTGTTTCTTTTAGTTTTTTTGTTATTATCACAGCAAGATCATCGGCGTAACAGCTCCATAACACTGTCGTATCTCCAATGGAAGCTCCATAACACTGTCGTATAATATGTTTCACAGATTTGGCCCCAGCACCGAGCCCTGTGGAACGCCACCGAATACCTCTCTTTCATCTTCTCTATTGAGAACTATAAATCTATTATCAAGATAGCTGCCTTATTATGTTCACCAAATACTATATATATATATAACTTATTATGTTCACCAAATAGCCACTTATGCCCCATCTTCTAAGTTCTTTAATAATTATTTCCCATGACGATTAAATGCATTTTTAACGTCGACTAAAATCAAAGCATTATGCAAAGTGGCTTTTCTTTTCACGATATCGGATATTTTCTTCATTGCATGTGTGGTAGATTTCCCCTTTACAAATCCATACTGGTTTGGATGCATACCATTTCGTTTCTTCCTAATTTCTTCCAAGAGTCGCGTATTAATGAGTTTCTCATAGACTTTCCCGATTACATCAATGAGGCAAATCGGACGATATTTTGGTGGATCATTTAGGTGCTTCCGGGGTTTCTCTATTAGAGTTAATTTGGATCTCTTCCATTCTTTAGGGAATTCATTTCTCTGAAGAAAGTTATTGAAAAATGTTCTAAAATATTCTACATTGTCCAATATTAGCGTTTTTATTACATTTGGTGGCAAATTATCACAGCCCGGAGATTTGTTAATTTTTATATCTTTGGCAGCATTTATTATATCTGAATCACAAAAAATATCATATTCTTTTATCACAGTTTGTATATTATTTGGTTGAGACCAGGTTTGTCTCTCATATACAAATAGAGCCTTAAACTGTTTGATTTTTTCTTCTGGGTCCATTTGAACTCTGGGTGGCATTTTTTTCAGCCGGGACAAAGGCGGGGATCTTATTATCTTGTATGCTTGACCGTAAACATTTTCTTGTAAGTCATCGCAAAGTTTTTCCCATGAACTTATTTTTGCAATTCTGATCTTTTGAGACAGATCCTGCTGTGCTTCTTTGTAGGTACGTTTATACAGCTCGCGAAGATCATCGTTTCTTGTTTCTCGTTGAAACCTTCTTCACTTTTTTTTTACTTCTAAAATGTTTGTTTGGATATCTTCGGGTGTTCTAATGGGAACCAGTGTTTTGACGAAGCTGGGCCTTTGCCCCTCACATATTTAGATATTCTCTGTGTAATTGGGCCCATTGTTGTCAAAGCCAGTTGGTTATGCGGGCCCAAGTTATTCCTGCTAAATTTCCTAATATCAGGTTTAGTTTTCTTCTATCCATCTCAGGTTTAGTTTTCTTCTATGTCTCTTAATTTTTTGTGGGTACCATGCTGTAATTTTTGTGGTTCATCTATAGTCGGCCCTTCTTGCCAGATGTCCTGCCCGTTGCCACTTGAGGGATTTAATTCTGTTGATGACATCTATTACCTGGATCTTTTGCCGTATCCACTCTAATCTTTTACGGTCTTTCTTGGTTATTCGCAGCATATCCCGTTCCATTGAGCGTTGTGCGACCTGTAGTTTTCTTATAGTATCCGTTTTTAGTGTCTTGAATGTCGTCTATCCTCTTGTAATTACTCTTTGCTATTCTAAGCATACATCGCGCCCTCTAGTTTCATGCTGCTTATAGTTTGCTTATAAATCCTTGCTTGGATGGCCAAGTTTTACAGTCGAATATCATTACAAGTAGTATTGACTGATAGAAAAACAATATAACAAAAAAATATGATGGAAATAATGTCTATACTAAAATATGATGAAATAATAATGTCTATACCTTTGTGGCAGGTTCATTTTTTTCTGAAAGAGAAATCTTTAAAAATGGCTAATTTTCAAAAAATATATCTCCGTCATAAAAATAAAAAAAAACTTTAACGGATATTAATCGCATCTCTGGCAAAAAAAAACTAAAGTGTTCTTTCAGTATGTAGTTATATTTAGACATTTTAGATTTGTTTTTCATGCTTTGTTCTATCGCCTCTGACGACGGGATTAGACCTTCAATGTAATAGAGCGACCCAGATATATCTCGTCAAACATTTTGTGTTGATTTCTCCTTGAGTGGCGAACTATTCAGGCTTTTCAAGGAAAGAAGATGGAATTCCATCTGATGGAGCTTTTAGTTTCAGTTTTATTTCTGCGTTAGTTTCAGGAGGAAGGTACTGAGAGTTGTCATTGTCTCCAGTATAGCAATTCATCTACTCGTACTAGCTCCGGTGAAATTTATTTGATTTAATATCGTAAATGTTGACCCCACTGCTTGAAAATTAAGCACATTTTTATGTTCCTGTAGCTCTTCAGGGCTGTATGCGTTTAGGTCAATGCCAAGAGCAAGCCTTGCTATTGACACTAACCTAATCGCTTTACCCAATCTATGCCGTTTAAGATATTCCCGAAAAAAGGTTTGGAAAATTAAGATAAGCCTTTATAATTTTTTTATCATTCCCAGAATATCCTAAATGTTTGTCAATTGATTGTACATAACCTCATTTTATTTAGTTTCATTATTAGACCTACCCCATCGCTGACCAAATTATTTAGCATATTTAAATCTTCTAATTTAAAGAAGGCATCCATTCTTCTCAAAGAGACCTGGTTTAAATTAAAAAAGAAATCTAACCTAACCTAACCGGGACTTTGAGTCGTTTTTCTACTTCTTTTTTAATTTAAATCTTCTTATATAGCTTTTATCGCTTATATAGCTTTCAGGGCTATTCAGGACACTATCAATAGCGAATCTTAGATGGTCAAATATCTTAGTTCTTCGTTTAAGATGTTTCCGAAAGTTGCTGTGAACATCTCTGGAAAAATTAAGACGAGCCTTTGTAATAGTTTATCATTCTCAGATATATTCATTTTCATCTAGGGCTTAGACATTGAGGGTGAAATTTAATTTTTGTAACTGACCTACAATAGGGTTTTGTTGCTGTAGTGGAGAAGGTTTCCATTGCCAGACCTAACCTCGGTGCAAAATTTACGAACTAAATAATTTCAGCGAAGACCATGTAATGGTGTACATAAGAATCATGCATATAAAACAAAAAAATACCAAACGAATGTTTCTTAGTATATCGATATATTTTGGCATTTGAAATCAAGAGTTTTTTTATGTTTAGTACATATTCATCTTAAATCAACTGAATACAGAGTAAGTAATGGTACAAATGAAATTAATAAAAGGACTGAAAACCGTGCCGTGCCGTTTTTGCGCGACTTAGGTGGCCGAGCTATTGAGTTTCGATCTCGTGCGCCCATCGTGTTCGGTGATGCGTTCTGGCGGTCGGCCTCAAGGCATTCACGTTTGCTTCCTGTCAACGCCTCGACATCGAAATAAGACTTCAAAATGCACGACGGCCGACGAAATTAGAAACTACTAGGGGGGATATTCTAATTTATTTCACCTGGTTATAATAGAGACGGAAAGAGACATGGGTGGATAAGTCTTTATTTTTTGCCATTTTACACCATGTATGTTATTATGGGAGACTAGAATAGGATGAAGAATGTAGAATGAGTGAGAGGAGGGTTAATCACTGCGACCTTAAAGATCTATTGTGTCCCCTTTTCTTGAGTTATAACACATCATAGAGTCATCATACATGGAGACATAGGGATTTTCTTGTTGTAGGGTGACAAGGTATTTCCCATCCTCTGACAACACATGTTCTTCCTTCGAGGAGTGGACATCTACTTCCTACGAACGTATAAAACGTTCCACGGTTAAGGTTTGGACCTCCTTGCTCTTCACAGTCCAGGCTGAGGTGCCTGTGAGGTGGAAGCTGGAGGATCTGTCTCCATTTTCTCCACCTCTTTAACTTAGTCTCTCCCTAGACCTGATATCGGTGTTGTCTCGAATCTATAGTAGAGGATATATATCTCTCTGTTGCCTCCTTGGATTTGAGGTCAATTTCTATTGTGAAGGGATTCTTGACTACTCGTATAACCCTCCACTCTCGAGTTGATGACTCGCCAACTCGGTGTCCTTACATTGGACATGTGAGAGGTTCTCGCTCTCTTTCTTGCCATTTGGTGAAGATGCGCCATGCTGTTTCTTGGTTCCTTGGTTAGTCTAGGATAACGTAACAATGTTACGTTAGCTTGGATACCAGAGCATGAAGGTCATAAGAGTAACGAAAATGCAGATGAAATGACAAAACAAGGATCATCAATGTCATTCATAGGGCTAGAACTTTTCTGCGGCGTTGCAAGTGTGATTCTTGATCTAATTGTGCTACTGAATTTACTTCCATCCATATCTGAAGCCATAGTGACCCTAATATGTAATATTTGACATAGTTAGCTTGTTGTACTATACCCATATAATCCATGTACGATATTGTTCAAGATATTACAACGATTTGTGAAGCATGTAACCAGACATTTCCAAGTTAAGAAAAAAAAATAATTTACCAATTATGTATCTTATTATAACAGTCTATTATTAGCTTCATTAAAATATTGAGAACTTAACGAATATTTTCCAAAAGATTTTTTTTATTTTTATTTAATAAATAGCTAATTAATCCAACACAATCGCTTAATTCTCGGAGATGAATGGCAATATTTATTGAATGAATCGCTTGATTAACATAAGTCGACGAGCGAAACACCAAAAAAAAACGTATGAATTATGTATTGCACTCGGTGCGATAACTTTGTTATTTGCATAACAATAGTACCCGGACGGTACGAATATTTCAAATACCCGCTTTTTACAGTGCCCGGCATTAAAGAGTAACGAATGCGTTAATTATTGAACTTGGTAGGTGGCTAGATATGAACTTGGTATAACTTTTGATTTAATAAATCGATTCAAAATTCTTTTTGGACTTAAAGCGGCTAGAGCATGATATTTTGTATAAAAATTATATTCGATTAAATATAATTTTTACTAGATTTCAGCTAATAAAAAACGGCCATTGTGTACACAGCATAATCTACATACTTATAAAAGAATTTACAGTAGGTCCCCGGATTGTGTTTACAAGAGGAAAAACTTGGCTTGTTTCCAAATGGTTAATCCCATTTATACTTTTCCAAATTTTTATAGTCTTTTAGAAAATTAAAAAAAAAACGTGAAAATATGGTTGAATTCCTAAAAATCAAGGGGCGTTTCTATGGTAATATAATTTTGATTTCATTTTTTGGTAGATGGTTCTGATTAATTTTGATTAACGCCATATTTTTGGCTGTTTTAAAATGTTAAATAAGAAGCACAAAATTTATTTAGTTCAATCTGTTCAATGCTACGTAAAGGGTGATCATTATTATCGGAAAATGTGATACTTTAACAAGATCAAAATATATGACGTTAATCAAATTTAATAATAGCCATCTATCAAAGAATGAAATCGAAATTATATTACCATAATGCCTTTTACTTTTTAGGACTTGGAAAAAATTCAACCATAATTTCACGTTTTTTCAATTTTCTCTAAAACGGTATGGAAATTTGGAAAGGTAAAAACTGGATTAACCATTTTAAAACAAGGATTTTTTTTCTCAAAATGTCAATAACAAAAAAGTTTTTCCTTGTGTACAGACAATCCAGAAACATACTGTATGTCGAGAAAGTTTTTTCGGATTATCATCCAAATATTATCACCCTTACCATTCCGCTACCGTAGTATTGAACTAAATAAATTTTGAGCTATTTCAACATCTTAAAACAGCAAAAAATATGACGTTAATTAGTATTCTATTAATGACAATCTATCAAAGAATAAACGAAATTATATAACCATTATGTTATGATTTTTGGGACCATTTTTAGGAAAAATTCGAGAAATTAAAACAACTTTGGGTGCACAACCTTGGGCATCAATGACACCATGCAACCACATCAATGACACCATGCGTCGTGTTATGGAGTTTGCTGGTGGTCTTATTATGATGTGCAATCAAAGTTATTTTAATCTCCCTATATATTATCCTTGATTATGGATTATTTTCATCACATTCATTTTAGACTTATTTGAAAAACGGCAAAGGGGGGAGATGTATGTATGAACATTAATAACTGTATGATGTCAATGCCACAAAAACGTCTTCTTTAATTTTGAAACTTTTTTCTTCAGCTTTAAATCCCTCTCCAGGCAACGACTTTCCTAAATCAGCTATCTCTTTAATTTGATATCTTATTATAAGCACTTGCACATGGGACAATTTTTTATTATATTATTTATCATTTCCAATATTAACGTTGCCGATAACTAATATCTATGTTGCTGTTTCTCATCGCATATTACTACTCGACAAGTTGTCGATTTGTTATTGTTTATATGTAGTTACATACATACAAACTCGAACGAGGGACTCCTGTAGATACTGTCGCTTCCCTATACAGGGTGTCCCAGGTTGACCGTGCGTTAGAAGTTTCTAGAGAACTACAATATCTAGATCGGAGATTTTTTGCACATTATTGTTTCACAACGAGATCTATCGATTAGACACTTTTTCAATATGGCGGCAGTTTTGGAAATAACGGAAGTTGAGAGCAACTTTCTTATTTTAAATGGGTACTCCCATTCTTTATCACATATTTAAATTCTCTGTAAAATGTTATCAATTTTGATATCAAACACTTTATATCTAACATTACCTGACCGTTTTTGAAAAAAAAATATTTAAAATTTTTGAAGGAAAAATTGCCTGTCAAAAAAATCTGTATAGCCTAAACGACAAATTTAGTATTTCAAAAATTAAATTATTCGAATGTTATCTAATAAATAATATTGGTCTTAGCTGTCATGAAATTGAGCGATTAAAAAATTATAATAAATCATTTTTTTCAAATGGAGACCCACTTTTTTATTTCACTAATGAAAAAGTTTTGTAATTCGTTACCTACTTTTTTATTATACATGTTTCTATACCTAAAGTAAATCGTTTTTAAGTTATTTAAGATTTCGTTTTAAAGAGTATATTTTTTATTGTTTAACTAGTTGCTTATGACTTTAAACGTCACACGATGTAAAACTATATTTGGCCAAGTTTTACCAGCAGTATTTATAGTATACGAAATTCAAATAATTAGTTTTTTGACAGAAGAATATAAATTGTCTGATAATTTTGACACTTAATGTCAAAGGAAGCTCGATAAATCAAGAAAAAATTACGCTTTAAAACTAAATCTTAAACAACGATTTATTTTAGCAACTTATAGGAACATGTATAATCAAAAAGTAATGAATTGAAAATCCTATTCACTAGTGAAATAAAAAAAGTGGGTTTCCATTTGAAAAAAATGATTTATGATAATTTTTGAATCCCTCAATTTCATGACAGCTACGGCCAATATTATGACATTCGAACAATTTAATATTTGAAATAGATAGCCACATGTCTTCTCTTTATGCGTCAGTGGCTGTGGTAATCACTTAATTTGTCGTTTAGACTATACAGATTTTTTTGACAGGCAGTTTTTTTCCTCCAAAAATTAATAAATAATTTTTTTTTCTCAAAAACCGTTAAGTTAATGTTAGGTATAGAGTGTTTGATATCAAATTTATAAAATTTTACAGAGAATTTAAGTAGGGGAGAGTGGGGCAAGTGCGGCACCTTAATGTTCAATGATGTACTATTTTTTTATTTTAAGAAATAGAAAAACGTTTATGACATAAATACCAACTTTAACTGTATAAGTAGTAATCTACCTTAAAAAAATAAACAAAAAATTAAATATTTGGTTAAATTTCAGATTTACAAAAAAAATGTCAAATGACTCACTTGCCCCAAGGTATGGGGTAAGTGAGTCACCCACAAACTTAGCTAAGTTTTTGGACATGATTGACAAATTGACACTTTCCGGATTGGAGTTCTTTTGAAGAATGACCTTAACAGACGCTCTTTTTGAATTAATGGATTCTTCTTGAAGAATATTATCGGCCGCGTCGCGTTCTTGATTGAATTTTTTTGAAGAATATTTTCAGCCGCTTCAAAATCGCTCTATTCTATTTCCATTATTCGCAATTTTATGTCCATTTGTACAGTGAACAGAGGTTTAAATCTGCCTAAGTTTCTAACTTTATTGAGCCCTTGACGAGTTAATCGTGACTGTATGGTTGTTCTCAGAATATTGAAGACAACACTTGCTCTTTTTAATGACATTTCCTAATTATGAACAGCTTCTAAAGCACGGTGCAGAGCATCCTCTGAATATGACCCTCTTTGTGCATCTTCAACCTGCGAAAAAGAACGAATTATTTATTTATAACTTAAACTATTGTGGGGCAAGTGACTCATGAAAAAGACTCACTTGCCCCAAGGTGACATTAATAATTCGAATATTTATTTTAAAAAGTACAGGTACATTTGGCAACGTTGTACATATCAGGCGTTATCACAGAGATAGAGGGTTATGTTATGAGCATAAAGAAATGTCCAAATATTACCCTTAATTTATGAAAAAAATCTAGGTTGTAGGCCTTAAATATTACATCACATGATATGGAATACGAAAAATATTTATATTTACCTTAATTTTAGCAATTTTCAGCTAGATTTTCAATAACACTATGCACTTGTTGATAGGTACGTAAACTTTACTGATTGTTGTCGACTATGATGCCAAATGTATGAATTATTTCGAAAGACGCACTTGCCCCCTGTGCCGCACTTGCCCCACTCTCCCCTATGTAATAAAATATTTGGGTATTTATTTAAAATAAGAAAGTTGTTGTTAACTTCTTGTATTTCCGGAAGTGCCGCCATATTGAAAGTATTTTTAATCGATAGTTCTCGTTGTGTAACAATAATGTGTAAAAAAATCTCCGATCTATATATTGTAGTTCTCTAGAAACTTTTAATACATGCTCAGCCTGGGACGCCCTGTATACCAACAGGCAATGATATTAACTAAGTACAAATACTTGACGATCGAAAAAAGCAGCGCCACAGTGGTCCTTTGACATAACATTCGTTAATTTTTCGAATGCTATTTAACATGCTAATATCTGTATGTGTGTGTTTACCAAAATATATTTATTTCGCACTTAGAAATAAACACATCAAGTTTATTTATACATATATGTTAATGATTGTACTTACGATAGTAATAAAATGAAATACTTACTGAGGTGATTAACTTTCGGTTTACATTAGCGTAACCGTTCAGATTCATGATGGGCGGATTCTGGTCGATCGCTGTCAGAAACATGTTTATTTCTTCCACGGTTCGACTATCTATAGATGCTAAATTAACATTCAATAACCTCTCTCTGAAAAAAATAAATAGTCTCAGATTAAATGCATAGAATATAAGAATTATACAGGGTGTCTCTAAAATAAGAGGAGTTGGGCGCGCGACTTGTATTGATTACCTCGACATATCGATAACGTGGACTATGAACTAAATGTCGACAATGTTGGGAATGTCACAGGCGAAGGTTTAATGCTAGTTTTGTCATTAAAAGAGGAGTGATTAATTCACTGATTGGGATTAATGATTAATTATTTCTTCAGATATTTTGGGTTATTTAGTTTGACTTAGGCTGTCCTGGAAAATTCACAAGCGATGGATATAGTTTCAGTTTGTTCAATTAATTGAAGTACAGGGTGTCCCATATTTGTGTGTTTTGCAAGGTTTCTCGTTTATGAGTAGAGCTACAAAAATGCAGTTTTACATCACTGTGTTACTTTTTCCTGTAATAATTTAATTTTAAAAATTGATTAAACTGATTTTTACGAATGTATAATTTTCCTAAAATCCTGTAAATAAGCTTTATTTACAAGGTGATTTTTGATTGGTGACATTTGAAAAGTTGCAATCGGGAATATTTTAGACACAAAAGACCAGCGGAATCAGGAATATTTTAAATATACAAGGTGGTCCAAATTCTATTCGGGAAACTTTGGCAGCATATAGGGCAGATAAAAGTAAGTAAAAAAATTCGTATATATGTATGTCCTAAAATGCTTCGTTTCGGAGATACAGGGTGTAGAAATTTCATTTTTATTTTGATTTTTTCCAAATAATTTCTTAACTTTATTATATTTGAATAAAAATTGATGTTTGGGTGTTTTTTGACATGTGAAATTTGGATTTTGATGTCAATATAACTCCCACTTGTAGGGGTGCGCCACCTACATGTTTTTAACTGATTTGAAGAGTAATAATTTTTCGTCCGTACCTGCATAAAACTAGATACTGAGTGAAAAATATATCTTGGTAAAAATCACTACGAGCAACAGTTTTCAAGATATTTGGAATAGAAACAGTCAATACATGTCATTGTTGACAAAAAATTAAAATGATAAATTTGTAATTTTTTTAATTTTTTAGGCCAATCATGAATTTTTCTAGAAAAAATACGATTAAACAGTTTCTGTTGAAACTTTGGGACAAAAGGCATTTACAATTTGTTATTTCACATTAATAACTATCCAGTCAACATGTATAATTTTTGTCAATTATGACATGTATTATTTATTTTTCGATTCTTAATATCTTGAGAACCATTACTCGTAGCTATTTTTACCAAAAGACCTTTCTTTACGTAAAAATGACGGAAATGTATATATTATAAAAATTTGTAGGCAGCGTCTTCTACAAATATAAGTCATACTGAAATAAAAATCGCCATCGAATTTCTCGTGTGAAAAAACTCCCAGACACCAATTTTCATTCAAAGATCGGTGTTAGCTCAGAAATTATTTCGAAAAAATTAATTTGAATTGTATCTCCAAAACTAAGCATTTTAGGACATACATTTATACGAACTTTTTTATTTATTTTTATCTGCATAATATACTGCTGAAGTTTTCCAAATACTATTTGGACCACCCTGTATATCTAAGAGTTGGAGAGGGAGCACTGGATTCTCCGAAGTGCTGGAATGTATTTGAGACCTTTATATTTTTTTTTTCTAAAAGAATCTAAAAATTACTAGCTTTTAAAAATGTTGCTTACTTTAAATACCATCTATAAGACTAATGACAATGCAACAAACTTTTCAAACAATGTGCTAAACAAAATGGGTTCGGTATTTGACAAAAGTTTGGTGCCTATTTTTAAGAGCTACTCTTACTTTAATCCGTTCTCATTATACACAGAAGAAAGGTAGGTTTCTGCTTCGGGAAAGTAACTATTTTAACAGAAAAAATCAGGAGTAGAGAGCTAACCCCTCCTGAAAGACTTCTTTAAATATTTGATTTTTTGAAGTAAATAACTATCTAACCAACTGATCATAAACTGGCATTTAGAACTATTTTTGATAGGCAATTTTTCACTGTACATTAACCGATTATACCTACATATTCTTATTTAAATGTTCAGATATCAAGCTTACTTTGAGGCATAAGTACTAGTTCTAACCAGACACATAAAAAGTATCCTTTTCAAGCCTATCTATAGGTATCTCTTTTAAATTAATCCTTTATATTTAACCAATTAGGAGAGATTATGCGTATTTCATTAATCGACAAAAACAAGATTTTTCTCGCTAGATTAAGCAATCGATACTAATCATCTTGGTCGGATCATATCAAAAATTAATTTCGGAATTTGTATTAATTATTGATTAGATCATTTAGTGCACACTGACCTAGTTTCGCTGGTGTTTAGATTTCAATTTTAATTCATACATCCGGTTAATTATTATTTATTCATTGATACCGTTTAAGATTCTTGGAATTAATACTTTTTTTCTTGTTTAATATGTACAGTGTGTCCCATTTTCGTGTGTTTTATGAGGTTTATCGTTTATAGTAGAGCTACAAAGATGCGGTTTTCACAACGCGTTGCTACTTTTTTATGAAACTAAATACTCTACAGACAGATTTGTCCTAACCCCCTTGGTTTCTGAAATACAGGGCGAATTTTAAAATGTTGCATTTAAATCAAATTCTTTATCAATATTTCCTATATATATTTAATTCAATCAATATTTTACGTAAAAACCAGTGGCGTAACTACTTTTTCCCTGGGAGATGTCATTTCCGAAATATGACTCAACTTTTTGTTTTTTTTTAAATGTGACATCCTGTAAGTACATTATTTTTTTTTTATTTGCCTTGCCCATTAGCTTTCTGAAAATATATACTTATTTTCATAAATAAGGTGAGAAAATACATTTTTTAACTTTTTAACTTATATAATATCAATCGAATAATTTATTCGACGACAAATTTTGGTTATTGACTATTAAACGCTAGTTTCTGTGTAGAATTATTGCACAAGTGCATTAACAATGTCAAAAACTTTGATTGACAGCGTGTTCTCTAAATGATGATGTAAACTTGATCTAAATGCACAAGTTTATTTTCAGGGCAGTTTATGAAGATAGTACGATGGACAGCAAAATTATCTGGTTAAATTAAATTAAATAAAATTACATTTAAATTAAGTTTATATGAATAATAATTTACATCGTGTTATCTTAATAAACTGTCCTGAAAATGAACTTGTGCCGCATTTAGATAACACGCTGTCAATAAAAGTTTTTGATATTTTTACTGCACTTCAGCAATAATTCTATACACAGAAACTAGGGTTGAATAGCCAATAACCAAAATTTGACGTTGAATAAATGATTTCTTTGTGTTTACCTATTTTAAATCGGTTGTCTACGTTAAAAAGTTAAATAATGTATTGTTTATCTTGTAATAATTAAGTAACAATTAATTGTAATAAGATAAGACAGAAGAAACCAAGTAATAAACTAATATACTGAGAATTAGTACAAAGGATAACTAATTAAACAGTTTTACCTAAATTCTGGTCCCATTTTTCTCGATGCCACGTGAGCTTCGTTACAGATAATGAAAAGCAACGTTAAACAGTAGAACGATATGATGAACAACCCGGCTTGTTTCAAAGACAAGCCGTTGTCTAATATTTCAGTTAGACAACCGTAGGTCGCTACTATAGTCGTGAGCAGTACCAGCAAACAGTACAGAGCGTACATGCCACTGTACGCTTTACCTGAAACACAGAAGGAAGTCATGATCTTGTTTTATGGATTTACAGAAACGGATCAATATACAGGATGTCCCAGAAATAAGTGCAAGTATTTTGAGGGGTGGTAGATCTGGTCAAAAGAAACGTTTTTTCTCTTTACCGTTTTTCAGATAAGTCCAAAATAACCGAGTTATTTTACTTTGAAAATTTCCAAAAAAAAACATTTTTTGCTAAAATTTTGAGAACCACTGACCACTGGATCTTTTCTGGATTTTCTTTTATGTAAATTTAAGCGACTACCTATATTGCCATATTATCAAGAAATTATGTTTTTTAACTTAAAACTGAAAAAATTCCCAATTTTTTTTTAAATTTTTTTCAAAATTTTTTTTTCACGAAAAATACCTCATAGGCGTGTTTCTGAGGCAGCAATATACTACCAGTTAAAATACTTGCACTTATTTCTGGGACGCCTTGTATATGCTCTGTTATAAAGAATGACACAAAAGAGAGAGAAAATATCACCATGATAATACCGCATGATCGAAAAAATAACGGCAGGAAAATGATACTTTTGGCGAGCCCAATCTCGAGACGTCATTTACTAAAAATTGACAAAAATTAACACTAATTATACATAAAATAGAAAAGGATAGAACGTTTCCAGAGACACAACTCTATTTACAATTTTTTTTTCGAATTTTATTTAATTATTAATAATTTTTGGTTGTCTCCTGTTGTCTCGTTCAATTTCGTTTTGTTTACAACTGCTTCTACATTGTGTCGGGGTTTAAACCCGAGTCAAAGGACCTTTTTCTCATAAATTTCAGCGAAAGAAATAAACCTAGACGTTTTTAAATTATCAGTTGTTATAATGATATTTCTTTAATTACCTACATCTCGTTATGTATGGTATATTCCACAAGATTAACATTTGAACACGCGTTTATAATATGTATAGCAGATATTTAAGAACAAAACCTTTTACTTAATCTGCAGGAATATAATCACAATATATTTGTTATTTGATGTTATTATAATGAACAATTAATATATGAAATTGTAATTGTAATTGTTTAGAGCCTTAATTTATTAATACAGGCAACATCATCAATATGGCAAGCTGATATGTCGTTGATTGAAAAACTAAGAAGATACGCAAACTTATGGGCAATTTCGTGGCAAAAAACCTGTCCGAGATGTAGCTGGCGTTAGCCTGTCCGAGAATTTCGAGATTTAATTTAGTTCTACGCCGCTGCTCGCTGATAGTCCTTTACAGTGCAGCGGATAAAGAATACTGTACCGTAGTTCTGCTTTCAGTCGACAGAGTGGTTGTCGGAGACAGTATTGCCAGAACTACTGATTAATCCGTAGATTTACGTATTTTGAGTACAGTAGGTACGTTAATAATATCTACGGATTTCCTATCATTAAACAATTTAATATAATATTATATGATTAAATAAAGAATGGCGTCAGGGTTGGCTTGGAAATGAAGATCGCCGTTATCTCATATGTAAAATATATGTAATAGTACCTAAATATAAAATATAAAATAGAAAACAAATTTCTTGCAGTATAGGTATATAATAAAATTATATAAGGATTCTTGCCACTTAACTGCTGATATAGAAATTTAATTCTACGCTGTGTTTGTCATAATGTGGATCAACCTGCTCTCACTACCGGTTTCGGAGACCTACTCCATCATCAGGTGAGCTTGAGCAGATCCACAAAATGACAACCACAGCGCAGAGATAGTTAATTCCGACTTGTCGGAAAGTGTCGGTTAGATATTAAGTCCCTAACGGGATAGAGCGGCCTGCGTGCAATGGTAGTACTTTCGTACCACCGAGGCAGAACTATCGATATTAAAAGGATGGTAAGAGGTTTTTTTTCAGGCGAGCCAAATTATAAAATAGAAAACAAATTTCTTGCAGTATAGGTATATAATAAAATTATATAAGGATTCTTACCACTTAACTGCTGATATAGAAATTTAATTCTACGCTGTGTTTGTCATAATGTGGATCAACCTGCTCTCACTACCGGTTTCGGAGCCCTACTCCATCATCGGGTGAGCATGGGCAGATCCTCAAAATGACAACCACAGCGCAGAGATAGTTAATTCCGACTTGTCTTCCGAATACTTCTTTCGAAAAGTATTTTGCGAATAGTGTAGAGGTCGTTTTAGCTTACTATACCTAATTGTTGCATCATATGAGATAAATCCACCCACATCTCTCTGAACTCCGCCAATTTTCTAGCTGAATCTTTGGTTTGCAAAGCCAGATGCAAATCTTCAGCCAACCAGCCAGCCACCCGTCCTTTGGCAGTACAATTGATGAACCACAGCGAACACAAGCAATTGAGCATGGCCAAAATGTGGTAATACCCGAAGCTGTGCCATAGCAGCATGTCTGGTTGGAGATAGACTTGGGCAAGCATTATCAGAATGCCAACTAACCATGAGAACGCGCATAGGGAGTAAGTTATTAAGGCTAGTCGGTGAAAGATGATTGGCTTGCCGGTCATTTTATAGTATTTTAGCTAAAATAAGGATCAAAAATTAGATAAATGTATTATGAAATGTCAAAACACTCTTCACTTAGTATGCAAAGTGATGCTACTCATTATGATGTAGGTATGTGAAAATTTGATGCTAAGTGAAAATTTAAAGAAAATAATTTAATGAATTAAAAAAAATATGCTAAATGAAAATTAAAGAAGAAGAATAAAGAGAGAAGCAAAAATTCTCAAGAACTGAGATACATCATAGAAGGAACCAGTGTTTAATAAAGTGATCAAAATATATATGTTACAGTTAAAGTCCGATGTCCGGTTAATGTCGACATTAACATGTTAATGTTTGGGTTAGGTTACGTTTTTGGTTGTTTTGTTGTGTGTTCTTCTCGAGATTAACCGGGTAATGTCGACATTAACCGGACATTGGACCTTAACCGTAACATATATACGACAGACAGATATCTATTGAATGTTATTTTGAGCAAGCATCAATATATAATTTGGATCCTGTATTTTTGTGAATTTATTTATATTCTTTGTACATAATTATACATATAGATATCACCTGGAATTTAGTCCACATATTCTTAAATTTTGCTACTTCAGATCCATTGGTCCATGCACCGACTGGCAATAAAAAATGTGGTATTAAAATACTTAGAAATATCACCCCATAAATGTACTCGTCGAATCTCTTTCCGGGCTGCAAAATTAGCACTAGACGTTCCTTAAATATGACTCCTACAAACAGGGTTTCTACCGTGTAGATAAAGTATGCCCAGCATGTAGTTGGAGAATGCCATCTGAAATAAAATACAACAATGTACAATATACAGAGTGATTCTTAAGTAAGTGTAAATATTTTTAGGGGTAGTAAAAAAATTGATTTTTTTAAAAAACTTTTGATTTTTTTTAGTTTTTAGATAAAAAAACATAATTTCATAATTAATAATATGGCAACATAGAGGTAGTAAATTAAATTTTCCAAAAAAAAAACAGAAAAAATCCAGTAGTTCTCAAAATTATAATAAAATAATAATATATATAAATAATATAAAATGATTAAAACTAACTACTTAACTAGTTTAAGTAGTTTTAATAATTTGCTGATGATGCTAACATGGTTAGAGAAACACTTGTCCAGTGCAAAAGTAAATTGTTTGGTGTATTGTGGTCAATTAGTGTTTTATTTTACTGTTGTAACACCAAAGGTTCTAACCCTCAACTGCAATCTACGTAATAACTAAGAAAATATAATTTGGTGATTATCTGGTTCAATATTTGCTCAAATATATTTACCTAAAAATAGTTTTTCCCTTCATACGTTCAATCGGCATCACTCCCATGATTTGAAACAGAACCAACAGACTTTTAGTCGTTTCATAAAAGTTGTCGTATTTATCTAATAGATACGGATCAGGTTGTTTGTAAAATCTTTTAGAATCGGCTGTTTCTATGCGAATATTATCGCTAACTCTTCTAGACTCGACATCTCTTGGTATAAAACCTTTCGGATACGACATGTTTCTTTATCTCGAAAAAATAACAAAGGAAACGCAAATGGCTAATAATTTTTGCTGAACAAATTAATCAAAATCCTAGAATTTACCAAACACAATAACGATTATCTTTCGAAGATCTTTCTCTAATTGAATCGAATTAATCTTTTTTGAATTCAAACGAGCCAACAAACGCTGGTTCGCATCAGACGTGTAGAGTTAAAATACTAAAGAATCCGAAAGTTCTTTATTTACCAATGGGACTTTGAAGAAAATTGTTTTTTCCTATGATTAATCAATGCTTGTTGAATAGTTAAAGGCGGCCAGTGTCGTAGATAGTGGAAGCAGTAATGAATCGTTTAAATGGATTCTTCGAGGTGTTATTTATTGGTTTATAAATTTTAGATAAAGGCGTTTAATTTGCATAAGTGAGTTTTGTTTGATATGTGTAATGGAGAAAATGGATTTAAATAAAAGATTAATTTATTTTGTTTATTTCTCCACGATAAAATGTTCTTTATTGAATATAAATATACAAAAATATATTAGTTATGTTATAAAAGATTTTCGCCATATAAGGTATTTGTATTAATCTCTAATTATTTTGTCTCTTAAACTACACTCACCTGCACCAAAAACGGCCATTGATGTATTTTAAAGTTTAATATATCTTGTTCTAGTGGGCCGATTTTTTATGATTTTTTAAGAAATTAGTAGCTAAATTATTTGACTTTTTAGTATCACCTTCTAAATTAAAAATGAAACTCCATCTGTCAATTATACGACGGAAACAGTATGTTGATATTTTAGTGAAAGTTTCAAACACCCTGTGGAATATGTTAACAATGCAAGGAATTTAAAAATAATTTTGTCATCTAGGTACGTCTTTTCTGGATAGTTTATTTCTTATGAATCAAGAAATAAACTATCCAGAAAAGACGTACCTAGATGACAAAATTATTTTTAAATTTCTTGCATTGTTAAATAGCTTTATTTTTATTAAAGATATTCGCTTTTGAATAAGACAGTAACGATTTATAGCATTTTTAGCATTGATTTTGGGTCCTCATCAACACACTTATGAAATAGTGTATATTGTTTTTGTAATGTCACTATCATTGGAAAATTAAATGGTTATTGTTTATTGACGTTTACTCTGGTAGAGATAATTTTAAGTTCTGAAGTACTATCGACTATTGCTGCTTTAATTAATCATTGTAGAGATCAACTTTTGGAAAACCATATTATCTGCTAGAGTAACTGCCTAAGAGACTATAATAATATGAGTTTTCAAAGATATTACATAAATCATAAACACTATTTTATAAGTCTGTTGACTAAAACCAAAAGCAACGTCATGGATTTAAAGTAAAAAATTCGAAAAAATGTTAGTGTTTCCTTCAAAAGCGAACAACTCCAAAAAAATGAAGTTATTGAGATAAATCAAAAAACAAATTATCGAGAAAAGATACACTTGTGATAAAGTGATTTTTAAATTCTTTGCTTGGTTAACGTACTCCAACATTCACCAACATATCAACATTTTGTTTTGTTTTCGTTTGGTTTGGTTTGGTTTCCCCGTATAATTGACAGATGGCAACTTTCATTTTTAATTGAGAAAGAGATACTAAAAAGTCAAATAATTTAGCTTAATTGTTTAAAAAATAATCAAAATCTGTCAACTGGAACACAATATTATGTAAAACTTGAAAATACATGAAAATTTTAATCTACGACAATGTCATTATGACACATTTAACATTGTCATTTGGATGTCATTAGGGCTTTCATAATAGCACTAGTGCTATTATGAATTCTTAATAACACGCAAATTTTAAAATAAGTAACAAGCAAAAAAAGGTACCTAAATACGTTTATTTATTGTAAACATTAATTATAATATCAGTACAATTGGTTAAATTAATTCCAGACGATGACAGGTGAGTTGAATTTTTAGAAAGTAAATTTATTTCCTGAGTGCTTGAACTTGTTGAAGACCCATCATTGTCAGAAATGTTAAAATATTACCTGACACTTTTTTCTTATTTTCTTTTAAATTTTCTATATAGCTCTCTGCCACTGTGTTAGAGCGCTAACCACCATGTCTTTTAACCCTGCTTTTAACAGTTAATAAATCCACTCCTGAATCTGCAAGCAACGACGCAGACGATCTACAGAAACAATGGCCAGTGTATTGTTGTGGATCTGGAAGACTTAGGAACAATGCTATTTTATACGGCATTTTCCCTAAAGGCTTAATGCCAACGGGTTGCTTAATACATTTTCCATTTCTATACCCCACAAAAAACTGAACGTTTAACACAAAATTGAACATCAATAATGAGTTGTCAAAGTCAAAATGGAAACAATCAACAAGCACGGTTACCGTTACCACGCCGTCGACTAATATGGGCATCTGATAATTTTGAATTTTAATTTTTATGAGGATATCTCTGATATTTTAAATTAAATCAAATCTCTTTGGATCGTCCCTCGTGTCGCGTTGTAGATTAAATTTTGAATGATACACGTTCGATACGAACTTTTTAATGAAACTTGTGTAACTAAGCTAATCGACTAACGCCTCGTGGCTTGACGTTACACGCGTTTCATTGTGATGTTCGTATCGAACTTGTATCATTAATAACTATAATGTGTGCGTTTTTCGTGCCGTTAGATAGTAGACACCTTGTTTTTTGCTTCAATCTTTTTTTCTCAAAAACTGTTATTTTATATACAGGGCGGTCCGAATTGTATTCGGGAAACTTCGACATCATATTCTGCAAATGAAAATAAGTAAAAAATGTGTGCCCTAAAATGCTTCGTTTCGGAGATACAGGGTGTAAAACTTTCATTTTTATTTCAGTTTTTTTCCAAACAATTTCTAAATTATAGCCGATTTTTGGATGAAAATTGGCGTCTCGGTGTTTTTTGACATGAGAAATTTAAATTTGATGTCATATGACTCGTAGGGAGCACCACCTACATGTTTTTTTAACTATTTTGAGGAGTAATAACGTTTTGTCCCTACCTATATAAAACTACTGAGTGAAAAAAACATACATTTCCGAAAAATACCCTACGAGCAACCGTTCTCAAGATATTTGCAATAGAAATAGTCAATACATGCCATTATTGACAACTAATCATGTGTTGACTAGATAGTAATTTGACTGAAATGATAAATTTTGTAACATTTTATTTCTTTTAAATAATCATAATTTTTTCTAGAAGAAGTTATAATAAAACAGTTTTTGTTGATCCTTTGGCACCAAAACATATCAAATTTATGATTTCAGTCTAATAACTATCTAGACAACATGCTTAATTCAATAATGACATGTATTGACTGTTTTTGATTCCAATTATCTTGAGGATCATTCTTCACAGCGAATTTTACCAAGATATATTTTTTTACGTAAAATACCGCAGATATGTACATTTTTTTCATTCAGTAGTGTAATACAGGTATCGACGAAAAGTTATTGGTTATCAAAATAGTGAAAAAATATGTAGGTAGCGCCCCCTACAACTAGGAGTCATACTGGATACGAGAGCGTCCACATGACTTGTCTGTGCAAACCACCGAAATCTATGCAACGGAGCTCAAACTTTCAACACATTTTTCCGTCTTAGTGCAGTTCTAAATTTGTTGTCGCAAACAAATCTTACGACGAGTTGTTACGTGTGGACCGCCCTTTAACATAAAAATTAATCAAATATTCAAAAATATAAAAGTATTTCCGAACTTTTTTTTAATTCTTTATAAAATTCTAAAATCAAACGTCTGATAAGAGGTGACTCGTACCGATTGACTTACCTTAATAATTGTGATCTTGATGTGCGACGAACGCCTATGGAGGTGTCAGTAGAGAAATGCGGATTAATTATTTAAAAAAGTATAATGCAGTCATCGGCGGTGATCAATCATGTTTACAGTTAGTCAATATCTAGTATAACGCCCCTGACGAAAGTTAATAATGAATGGAAATGAGCCGGTGACCGAAAAAGTCAGTGTTTTCTTTTCTTAATTATTGTTTACGATTGAGAGTTAGGAAGGATAGTATTTTAGAGAATAAGAGAGATTTAGATTGATTTGTTAAAAGAAGTGTCTTAATCGATTCTTGCTCATATCCGATCTTATGCTCATGTCCGATAGTATATGACATAATTTAGGATTAACTTACGTATTCATTTGTTTTTGGTAACTTCCTGTTTCACTGGAAATGACTGCAACTTCTGATTTTTAAATGGCACCTTTGATATATTTCTATTTTATTGGATACAAAATGACACTCCGAATAGAATGACATATCATACGTCAACTTTTGACATTTTCGCATAGGGTTTATTTGAAATTGTAACATACGGTTCATAACGACAAACTGACTCGAAATTCCAAGTGTATGGTACCGAATTATTCGTAAAAGAATGCTTTTTCCAAATATGCTAATGAGCCACACCATTTGAGGAAATTTAGAAATTACTAAAAAACGATTTGAGTATGGTTTGACCGGCCAGGACAGAGAATTTAATATTTACCAAACCAAATTATTCGTAAAAAAATGATTTTTCTAAATATGCCAATGAGCCACCCTAGTGTCATTTAAAGAAAATGAGATAATATGATTAAAAATACTTAATGGGCATCTTTTAACTGGCCAGGGCAAGACGCAAAAAACATTGGACGATCAAATCTATTTATCCAATATGCTACTTGATTAAAAATTAGTTATTATTTAAAGCGAAAAGGTCAAAAATTGACATATAATACGTCATTCTATTCAGAATGTAATTTTCCATGGAATAAAGTAAAAAAAATACCGAGGGTGTTATTTAAAAATCAAAAGTTGTAGTTATTTCCGGTGAAACAAGAAGTAACCAAAAACAATTGAATACATCAATCAATCCTAATTCATGCATATACTAACATACCAAATAGCGTTTTTTTATATAATAAAATAAAAAAAGTTATAGGGGTGAGCCACTTTCGAGACGCGCTCGGTATAAATAATATGCTGCTTGTATTAAGATATTGTTTAGAAAAAATTTAAGCGCAGTTTTATATAATGTTTTTTATTCTTCTCTAAAAGGGCATGGAAAATTGAAAAGTATAAAAGGGATTAACCGTTTTAGTACAAGCAAAAATTGTTATAAACAATGTATTTTCTTAAAATGTTAATAAAAAAATTCACAGATTTTGCAACATGCGCAACCATCATAGGCGTATTGAAAATACCAGACACAAGTCGGCGGTTGTCGAAGAAAAAAACTTTTTTTTTACACACCCCTTAATTTTAAATGAACTTATTCGATACCTTACGGTCACCCTTATAATGTTTACTACTGAACTGTGATATTTATTTCTTGGTTACAGAAACCATGCAATGTAAGGTTGTGGCGGTAAGCAGCAAAAATAAATTACATTAATTACATTTTAAAATAAATTGCATAAATTACATTAATTACATTACATTAATAAAATAAATTTGATTAATGTAAAAAATAAAATTTGGTCACAAAAAGTTTTTATTATTTTTCTAAAGTAATAACCATAAATATAAAATCTTGACACTTAGTGATGGTGGTTTCATTATGTTGTTTCTTGCATTGGACTTTATTAATTAAATATAAATCTGAAACAAAATGTCTGATTTTAACGGTAGGTACCTATAATTTTTTAATATTAATTCTGAAAAATAAGAAAGTAAACGTAATAATAATTAATATCGGTTTAAAGGTCGAAACTACCAGTTTGATTAGATTATCGATGTATACATGTATACTCTGTTTTTTTTCTCAGGTAAGACAGACGATGACAAGAAAAGCAGATGACATCCCATACCAATCTATTTATTTTACTAAAAAAAGTTTCCAATATTTTTTCAGTTACCTAGGGATGGGTTTAAATATAAATCCGTCATGCGTAGTCTCTTGTTGTTTTTAACCAGTTTTATTGGTTTATTTCAAAAATGACAGAGAATATTTCAATTTTACTGGTTTGACGGAACGATGAACGGCAAACGGACGCCGGATTAGGATTCTAAGCCCCTCAATTTTAACATCTTTGACATATGTGCCTGGCCAGAGGCCTGTCATAAAATATTTTTGAAATGCTGCGAATAAGAAACTTCTTATTTCTTATGAAAATCATTTCTTCATATCTTGGCTCTCCGAGACGTTTTCCATATCCGTACATACACCAGTGGTAAGTCACGGTAATATTTATTAACCATATTCATATTAGGTATTATTACTTACCTTCCTGATTTATATTTCCTGTTGTCTCTGATGGTCCTTCAAAATCTTCCAAGGTCGAAAAAGAAGTACCGATTGTAGTTACTGATAAAACTTTAGCAATTTTCTTGTGATTTCTATAGGCTCGACAACGTTCGACGTTTAATTTAAGTTTTCTAGCTTTTTTTTCATCTTCTGTAGTATTTAAAATTTTTTTTAACGAAGATTCAGTTAGTGAACGATGAACCGTTTCGCTTATCCGCCATTTTTTAAAAGGTAACCACAAACCACTTGATTCGAGTCATCACGTGAACTATTGGATTTTATATTTATATATTATATTTGCATTTTATATCCAATTCAACTTATGACTTCCGATCTGATTACTCCTACACTGATATAATCTGTATTACGACTTATGCTTGGTTAATTAAGGAAATTTGCGACCAATTTTGAATTAAGTTATACTGCAAAGACTAGCATAGCCTATGATTTGTCGTTGTCAATTATAATTTAAAAGTAAAAATACGTAAAAATATTATTTTTATAAAGCCACAAAGGAGAACAACAAATTGATAATGATCAAATAGACCATCCAAGAGATAATGAAATTTAAAAAAAAATAATTAAGTTTTAAATGTTATAATTTACAAGGGAAAAGCAGTTCTAGCATAATTCAATAGGTTCAAAATTTACACGACCATTAGTTTTTACCTTTTCGATAAGTTATGAGATCGTTGGGATACGAGAGGTGCTTAGATATTTTCATTTTCAAAAACGTCTTGTATTTCGAAAATTAATTTTACTTCGAAGTGCAAGTAAATTAGTGGATATACCTAAATAAGCCAAATAAGTATCTTTTTTTCAAGTAATTTTGTTTATAAAATAGGCGAGTATTGTTTTAACAAATACTTATACGTATATTACGTCAAAGTGCAGAGGCAACATTATTTTTGATGTCGACTGTAAAATAATGTGAAAATTACGGGAGATATAAAAAATAATATACAAATACATAAAACGTGATAGAATGTTTAGCAAATATTATATTACGATCAAAAATAACATACATGCATACATATAAATTTAAAATGTGGTAAAATACAAATATGAGCTATGGGTGCAAAATATGACATGTGCATTGGCGGCTTACACACTGGATAAAATTAAAGAAATTGCTAATCAATTAAAAAATGCAATAAAGAATTTAGCGTCTTTTTAACTTATATTAATAACAGCTAAAGTATACTAAAATCAATAAATTTTACAACTAGACAATTCCATAATTTCGGAGAAAAAAGAATATTATCATATGTATCGATTTAGAGTCTACAGCACTTCGCTATAAAACTCAAAAAAATCAAGAAATCAAATTTAATTAACTAACCCAATCCCGTAAGGACGTAACTGAAATAAAAATTACAGAACTGTTTGTATATGAAAAAATACATCTTGATACATGGAAGACGTGTACTAAATTTTATAAAGATATTTAAAATAGTATCAGTGTTATTATAAAAAAAAATGATTTTCCTGAAAACTTTACCGCCCTGTATAAAAATGGGAGGCAACATTACTTTTGATACTGTTAAATAATATGATAATTAAGAAATATATAAAAAAATTGTGTACAAATACCTTAAACAGAGAATACAAAATTATATACATACATATAAAATTAAGCGTAAGTACCATAATAAGGATAATACCTTATTGTTTACGAATACAGTGTGAGCTTACAAGACCCACAGTTACGAACAAAATAAAATGAAATACCTATTCATGAAATATAACAGACACCCTATTAGCTTCACGGCTTATACAATCGAATAAATCACATTTTTCTCACCTACATACTTGACTTAAAACTCAAAAAGTACTCACCAATATCTTAAACCTAACAGATTTTAATCAATTTTCAACACTTTTAACACTTCGAAGCGTATTTTAACATTATGGTTCATTTTATTTACGACCTATACCTCATTTCGGCCTTCGAACGACCTTCCCTTTTCCATATTCCTATAACGCCGGCTAAACTATCGACGTGTTGACAGGCAGGTTATCGAACCCATGCGGCTCTAGCATGTCGTTTTTTCAAAGATGGGTCCCATATAAACGCGGCCAGAAGTATTTTCAATACTAAAAATCGTCTTGTAAAGACTACTAGGGCACATACTGTAGATTTTTTGCTACTTGTAACTTCAATTATCTTTGGAGTTGTCGATATCCTAACAAATAAACTACACCCTGTGACATGTACGATAACCATTAGCATTAAGCTCCGTACTAATACGTAATCTGTTGCAGGACCACGACGGTGCTGGTAGTGTTTATCGCCCTGTGTGCGGGCCAGAAATCCACTGTCCAAAACACGCCCCCGAAGAAAGAAAAACGATTGGGAAAATATCCAGCCAAAGTAAGTACGACAAAGATAAAAGATAATAACACAGAAAAGCAATTTGTTTCACGCCCTTTGTCGGAAACATGACACACTTGTGCCTCAGAGCGATAAATAATGATTCTGTTATTCTATAATATTCAGTTTAATTATACTAGAAGAACACTTTCTTCTCTAATTTCGCCGTTATCTGTCATCTTATAGTGTGAAATAAATGAATATCTTTATTTACTAACAGACTAGTATACTATCATATGTATCGTACTTAGATCATAGATTATATATTTGATCTAGATAAAATTAGGGTTTCCGAAGAGCGATCCCGGTTTCCAGAAATCCCGATATTAAATCCCGGGATCCTGAAAATCTTGAAAAATTTAAATGCCCAATCTAAAATGATTCGAAATTATACACTTTAGTCTTTCAAAGATCATATTTTATTAATACTCAGCAGAACGTCAATATCTACAAGTTATATTTCCGTCTTCGCTATATTTTTTTGCAACAGGAATTGATTTTTTTTATTATTAAATATGAATATTACCTACTTTGTTTTTTGTCTATTTTAATAAAGCTTTTGCTTTCTTTTAGTTCTATTTTAGCTGTATTTCTTTTAGCTGCATATTTTTAGCTGTATTTATTTAGATCAATTTTTTTATTCTGATAGTCAATCACGGGATCTTGGGATTATGGGTTCTTATTCCAGGAGTTCAAAACGGAATCCCAGTCCCGAAAATTAGAAACCCTAAATACAATATACCGAGCGAACCGAATTTGTGTAAGATTATTTTTATTTTTTTTTGTATATTCAACAAATCATGCACTTTATTTTTTTGATCACACAGAAGTTCTGTCTTACTTTGATAAAAATACTCGTATACCGGGTACGTCTCAAAAGTGGCTCACTCCTATAACTTTTTATTTTTTTAGATAAAAAAAGAGATTTAATATGTTAGTATATGACATAAATTAGAACTGATTGACGTATCCAACTGTTTTTGCTCACTTCCTGTTTCAACGGAAATGACTACAACTTTTTATTTTTAAATGGCACCCTCGGTATATTTTTACTCTATTCGAGAGAAAATGACACTCTAAATAGAATGACATATCATATTATGTCAACATTTGACATTTTTGTTTAAAAAATTCGTATTTTAAATTTCAATCTAGAGTGGGCTGTGTTAAAAATACTAATTTTTAATCAAGGAGCCTTAGAAAAAAAAATATAATATACAAAAAAATTGGAGAAAAGGATTTTTTTGGAGAGATGAATCCGCCACATAGATATAGACATTTTTTGGAAAAATAAATTTGATCGTCTAATGTTTTTCGTGTCTTGTCCTGGTCGGTTAAAAAATGTCCAAATCGTATTTATAATCATATTTTAGTTTTTTGAAATGGAACAAGGGTGGCTCATTAGCATATTTAGAAAAAACGTATCTTTGCGAATAATTTGGTACCACACACTTGGAGTCAATTTGTCGTTATAAACCGTCTGTTACAAATATACCATATGCGAAAATGTCAAAAGTTGAAATATGACATGTCATTCTATTCAGAGTGTCATTTTTTCGAATGAAGTAAAAACATTTGCACAAAAAAACTTAAAAATGCAAGTTTATCTTGTTAATATACAACTGTGTTGTTGATAAATCAAATTGAGTTAACCGAAACCAAAACATTAAATATAAAAGTGGCGAAAATAATTATTAAAAGGCAGCTGTCTAAACTGTCTAAACTGGCTGTAAATTTATGGCTGTTAGCAGAAACAATATTCCGAACACCAGAATTTACTTAAATGGAGAGGTCATCAAGTAGGTCACACAATTTAAATATTTGGGATGCATGGTTAACGAAACGTGGGATCCAGATCAGGAGATCAAATGCGGGATCGAACAAGCAAGATCTACCTTTCTGAGACTGCGAAGATTTCCTTCAGATAGGAACTTGAACTTCGGCCTTAGATACAGAATGGTGAAGTGCTATGTCTGGTCCGTTTTGTTATATGGTGTGGAAGCATGGACACTGAAGGTAGCAACAATAAACCGAATTGAAGCCTTCGAAATGTGAACCCTACGACGAATGCTAAGAGTGCCCTGGCGCCCTGGGTCGACCGTGTGGGGAATGAAGACATTCTCAGAAGAGCTGGTCTAAAATAACGTGAACTCTTCGAAATCATCAAGAAGAGGAAAATAGCCTATTTGGGACACATACTACGTGGAGAACTCACTTTCACTTTCAGCGTCTGATTCTCCAGGGTAAAATAGAGGGGGGCAAAAGGGGAATAGGCCGAAGGAAGCTATCCTGGCTGAAAAATATTCGTCATTGGACAGGCATACAGGACTGTAGCGTTTTTTATAAAACATTACCACTGCGAACGGCAGCTTTTCATCGGAGAGCAGTCGTGGATAAGGTATTTCACTAGAGAGAAAACCAATCAATAACAATAAACAAAAAATACAGATATTGGGCGCCAGGCATGTACAGAGAAAGAAAACACAGTTGTATATTACTTAAAACTAATGACTATATTTCATGATGTTCTTTGCTGGTATATGACACTGTAGAATTCTAATAAATATATAGTGGTTATATGTAAAAAAATGGTGTTAAGAGTTGTACTAAATATCTATGAAAGTAATACCATTACAAGACGTAATGTAATGAAACCTAAGATCTAAATCATATTTTAAATATTAAATCGACATGAATGTTCTTAACAATCTAACCACTAAACATAGTCTGTACGATATTACTTAAGATGTACGTTATTGTTTAAGACTGAAAATGTTTTAAATGTTAAATGTAAAACTAGAACTTAAATCTACACTTAGCTGTTCTTTATGTAATCTTGCTTCAAGCAGTAACAGCGTGAGGTGGTCTCGCATCTCTGTACTGTCTGTCGGCGATCCTGTTGGCCAAAACAACAAAAGGAGCCAGAATGAGGACACCATGAATCAATACAGCCGTAGCTACTGACTAGGCTTAGATATGGGAGCGAAGCAGCATGGGGCTTACGCTGTATCCATACTGTGGCAATATGGGGACACTACCCGTACCTTGGAACACTACTAGGACCTTGGATAATGCCCGAACCTTGGAATCAATACATAGATATGGGACACCTGCCCATACCTTGGACACAGTCCGTCCATAAGATAACGGTACAGGGGAACACCACCCGTACCTTGGACACAGTCCGTCCATAAGATAACGGTACAGGGGAACACTACCCGTACCTTGGACACAGTCCGTCCATAAGACCTTAAAAATACGAAACTCTTGTTTAAAATCAAACAAGGTCTAATAAACAAAATGAACCTACCTCGAATTACTTCCGAGGGCTCAATAATAAACAAAGAAACTGTCCTTTCTTCCATGTAACATTCTGGAGGACAAAAGCAAAAGAACACCAATGTGCCAGCAAAATACAAATACGAGTTAAGGTGGGTCAATCCAAAAACTCTACCCTAAAAATATTCAATAATAATAACGAATCTAATAAAGATAATATCTCATCTTTACCTGTTGCTTCGAAATGGCAGCTGATTCAGATTTTGCAGCAAGATTTAAATTATTACCATTTCTAAAAGCAGGATTTGCAACCGTGCCGCAACCGCCCAGAAACAAAGTGAGGTTAAAACGCAGAGAGGCGCCTTGACATATAACACTTGTGTCTAGCCCTAGCAAGCAACTATTAAGCTCGACCAATCACGTTAGAGTTTTTGACTAACACAAATGAATTAACACCCTTCAAATAACCACGCTAACCAACCTGATTGGTCAAGCTTAAAAGTTGACTGCTAGGACTAGACACTTCTACCACAACTTCTACATATAACAAGGATCTTGACAGCGTGCGCCTCCACAGAACAGTGATACGATAGCAGGGTTGGCGACTAGGGAAGTAAAAATTACGCTAAGCGTGCCAAATAAATGATCAGGCCTGAACGATACGGAATCCGATGACGATACGCCAGACATCATATAAATCATATATAAAAAATACATGTAACGAACTAAAAACGTTACAGGACTTCCAAGCACTCCAAGTCGCTCCAGTTAATAGAACCTTCTGATGAGGAAGAAAAAGATGAACGCCTACGCAGGGGCAGGAACCTGCACGGCACCTTAAGAAGAAAAAAAGACGGCTGGGGAATGACCATCGATAATAATTTTGGCGAGGTCAATCTCTAGACGTTATTTACTAAAAATTGACATAAAACTTGACATAAAATTAAAAAAAAACATAAATTTGACATAAACTGTAAAAAATTAACAATAATTATAGAAAGATTAAAAAATGATAAAACGTTTCCAGACAAACATATCTATTTCCAAAAAAAAATATTCCTTCTCTGTCCACTCATCTTTGACGCCGTTTTTTTCGATAGTATGGTAGTATTATAGTCGTTATAATTATAAAATAAAAAATAGGTGCCCGGTGGCGTAGAGGTACAGGCTCTCGTCTACCAATCTGAAGGTGTCGGTTCGATTCCCACGCCCGGCATTGCATCAGCCCACTATTTTTATTAAAATAAAAATATTTTGGGTACCTAGGTCGACTCAGCCTTAAATGAGTACTTGGGATTCACAATCTTGAGGTAATAATAGGCGGTTGAAGCGTAGTGCTAGTCACATTACCTTCGTTCTATACCGAACAGCTCTAGTATAGCAAGCTGTACCTTGCTACTCCCAAGGCGTTAAACGCTATATACGGGAGCTATTATTATATTTATAATTATAAAATAATATCTACGATCTTCGTTAATAAACTTTTTTAATAAATAAGTAGCAAAATTCTAGCATTTTTTCTACTTTCTACTACCTTCGTTTAGTACAGTAACCTTTATTTCTTAGTTTGTCTATTGTTGTGTTATGAACCCTCACAATTTTTAAAAAAGTATAAAATATCCTTGTTTTTCTTTTACTCTGAGTTCTAACAGTGCTCATATCCCCGAATGTGTTGGCTTGATTAAACCTTATCGATATGGGTTAATGGGATAATTTGATATTTATTGGGTCTTATTTTTTATTTGTATTTGACTCTGGCTGGTTTTTACTAGCTTTAAATGGCCTAATCGGGATAATTGATGGATTTTTAAGTGTCGGGCAAAAAAGATTATAGATACAGGAAGATATTTCGCTACTGCCTGGGAAACCGGAATTTTGTTTGTTTTATTTAATCTAGATACTTTACATTTTTTCTCAAAGACTGTTTCTTCCTTTTTCTCAGCTCTGTTAGTTTATGAAACTAACAGACTTCAGCTTGATTTTCATGCGTCCGTTATCCGTTGATACGATGGTCCGATATTAATTTTATTGGTTGACTTTAAAGACTTCAATTCGTTAGAAACGGTTAACCAATCGAAGTCTTTAAATTCAACCAATAAAATTAATATCGTATCATCGTATCGTCGGACAACGGATGCATGAAAATCAAGCTTTAGAACTTCGATAAAAAAAGTGAACTTTTAACTTATTTAAAAATAATTCGTAATATGACTATTATACAAGAATCTGGAATAATTGTTAAAGAATATAGTTTTAGTTTATATACATACATAGTTTAGTGTTCCCAACCGTCCCGGTTTGGCCGGGATTAACCAGAAATCAGAAAGTTTGTCCCGGAGAAAGTTTTGTCTTGGCCGGGACCTGGTAACTAAAAAAGTGTGTACTACACACATAATATATTTTTTTTTCTAATATTTAATGTTTTGTTTCAATTATTTAAAAGCTTAAAGATAATTGTCCCGGAATCGCCGATGCTCAACTTGGGAACCCTAACATAGTTCAAAATAACTATAAAAATATTATATTACTATTTTAGAGGAAGTGAAAAAAGTAAAATTTCCAAGAACTTTTTTCCAAAAATACGTTCATGTGCGTCTTTCTACGGTCGCTAATCTAATCTTTGACAAGTAGTAAATAAAAACAAAAAAGTAAGAAAAATATATAATTAGTTAATTCTAAGTGAATTTCATAAATGATCAGTTTACTACACACGTTAGTATATTATACAGGGTGCTACAAATTCGAGGTACGAGCATTGGTATCCCGGTAACCGTAATAGATACGAACATGGTTAAATTGGGGCAAAGTTGCGCTTTGGAATGTTCACCAAGATGTCATCAAAAAAGTTTCAAAAATTTCAAGGATTGCTGAATTTTTTGGAAAAATGATTTTTTTTTTGAAAATCAATTTTATTTTTTCCTGTTGTTAATTTTTATAAAATCAAAAAACTAATTACACCTTCTCATAGCCACTTTATTAGGGCTATCTGTTCAAATTTGCTGATAGTTTGTAAGATATAGAGGACAACTTAATTTTTTTAAATACGGACCTGCATTTTTTACTTACAGGTTTTGAAAGAACTCGGTCTCCTGAGGGCAATGATATGCCACACTTAATATATTTTTTTTGTTTCGGACATTTGAACACAATTTATTTAAACTAATTTCCTAAGTCCGGCTCTGTTTTTTTTTAATGTTTAATCTATTCATCGTTACAATATGGATAAGCTTTCAAGCTTAACAATGACGTGGAGTAAAACATATGCAATAAAGTTATAAACAAAAATAATATACCTAAAATAAATAATAAATAAAATCAAATGCAATAAATATATAAAAAATAATATAAAATAAATAATATAAAAATATAATATAATATAAACAATCAAATCATTTTCCCGAAAGATGGATAGGAAATGGTAGAGCAGTCCTGGATAACCAGTATAATTAGTTATCCAGGAACCTGGAGGTTCCTGGACGTGTCGCGGGGCGGTGGGAGTGTAATTGTAATTACATTTGTAAAAGTAAAATCAATACATCTAACATTTGCAATAAAAAGTACAAAATGCATTTGAAAGTATAAGAAGAAAGTTAAAGACCTATAAATAAAAACGAAAAATAAATTTGTGCAATAGGGAGGAGGGGGGGGGGACCCTTAGGAACATTTAGAGCATTAGAAACTAGTTTGTAGAAGTTGATTTATTTATAATAACTACACTAATATTATGCATATTATTAGAGCTATCGCACACTGAGATTTCAAATGCACCATTAAAAGTGTTAATAAATAATATCTTTAAAAAACTGACTTGGATATTATTTATTTGAATCTTCCAATTGGCTCTATTTTTCTTATTCGAAGTTAATTAACGCTGATCATTATTGTTACAATGAATATAATCAGATTAAATAATTTAAGAAACCAGAGTCCGACTTGAAATTATTTTAAATAATAATTAAATAGTTTTGTTGTTTTTAAGGTACACAAAACAAAAAAAGTGTGGCATATCATTGTACTCAGATGACAGTTCTTTCAAAACATCAAAATTTGATTATCTATCTATTACCTGCATTTTTTATTTAATAAAAAATGCAGGTCCGCATTTAAAAAATATAAATTGGCCTCTGTATCTCTAAATTAGAAGCTAATTTGAAAATCTAAAAATACAATCAGATAGCCCTAATAAAGTGGCTATGAGAATATGCAATTAGTTTCTTGATTTTATAAAAAGTAAGGACAGGAAAAAGTAAAATTGATTTTCAAAAAAATCCGTTTTTTCAAAAAAACTTAGCAATCCCTGAAATTTTTAAAACTTTTTTGATGGCATCTTGGTGAACATCCCAAAGCGCAACTTTGCCCCAATTTAACCATCGTATCTCTTAAGCCGGCATCCCACGACGCGGGACTTGGCGAGTTCGGCGCGCGATTTGGCGAGCCACACGCGTCGTGGGAATGAGAGCGCTCATCGATGCGACGAGCGGCTCGGCTCGGCGTGGTCTTCCGGTCAGTTGTCGGTAAATGTGGCACAAGTCAAAGACTGAACGAGCATCGCAGGCTTGACTTGTCTGAACTTGTTGAATCATTTCCTACCATTCCCACGTAGGCTTGTATTAAATAAAAATCAAAAATGTTTTGCAGTCTCAGTATCGTTCTTCATATCGTCGCAGAATAATCGTTGAGATAGGTGTATTTTTTGCAAATTAAGTTTCTCATTTATTTATTTTTTGAAGAATGGAGTGGTCAAATGAACTGGTTATAGAATTTTTGGAACTTTACGAAGGAGAACCAGCAATTTGGAATCCATAGGACCCAAACCACAAAAATAATGTCTATTTCTATTTAAATTATGTTCAACACAGAAAAATATTGTAGCAGGAGATATCACTCAAAAAAATAAACAACACTTATTAAAATAAAACTTGCTGCACAGGCAGCAATACGCTGTTTTTGTTGCAATCTCATTATTTGTTCTTCCCTTCACGATGTTGTCTACACACTGCCACAAGCAAATATACACTGCACTGTTTTCACTACTATGTACCTTGACAAGTCCAGTCGACGGTCGCGCGCAAATTTGCACTCGCCACACGCCGCGCCGTGGGAAACAACCACGCTCGTTGACTCGCGTCGAAACACACGAAAGTCCCGCGTCGTGGGATGCCGGCTTTACGGTTCCCGAGATACCAATGCTCGTACTTCGAATTTGTAGCACCCTGTATAGTCACTTATTAATGAAAAGTTATTCCATTATTTTCTTCGATTTTTGACTGATATCTACCGCATGCTACATAACCTACTATTTTACAGTTTTTTCGATAAATCGCAATAAAGTCACTGTTAATTTAAGTTCTGTCAAAATTTCTTTCTAAATTTACGACCTGTAAACAACTACCAGTTGTAGAATAACTAATAATTAACATAAAATAAGCTTAGTAAAGACTGAAAAACCCACAAAATTTCAAATCAAATTCAAATGTGTAAAAAGAATCTTCAAACAGAACTATCAAGGATCCCCACCCTAGGGCACCATCTCCGTCTACCATGCATGAACATATGGATAGTTACTCCTTCCTTAATCTTTTTATTGAAAGGCAATATACTACAAGTTAAAAACTTTCACTTCTAAGTTTCTGATCATAATATGTTTATATTTTTGTTTTTAAATTTATAAATATTTAGGTTTGATGAAAGGTCAATTTTTCCTAAAGTGGAATAGGGAAAAATAACTCTATATTCTCAAGTGGTATTGAAGTTATTTAAAAAATATGTCGCATATACACTTTAATTTTATCTAACTTGATTCACCAGGAAATTGTTATTTATGCCTAACGAGTGGCCACACAAGCGGCAATTTCAAAGAACCATATAGCGGCATCTAACAAACATGTCGTTTGAGTTTGTTGATTTTACAGTCAAGTGTCTCCTAGTATTGAATAATAATTTAATATTAAACATACAATTAATACAATATTCATAAGTACTGTAAATGGATTTGCTATTTATAACGGTTGTTCTAGAGTTGATGTACTTAGGGCCAGTTTTCTAGGTTTGGATTATAATTTTTAGGTTGAAATCCAACAGTATCAGTAAATAGTACAATCGCTAGAACGTTGGATTATACTCTTAAGCTCCTGTTATTATTAGATGAATTACTTTTCTTTAATCGTGTCAAAAGCGTTAGTCCAATTAATGGACACGAAAAGGACACGAAAAGGCCCAAGTCTCGGCATAATTCATCGACCTTGACTTTTCAGGCAGATTGTCTTGAATTAATGTCACATATAATAAATTGACAAGAAAACAGTTTCATTCGATATCTCCTGCTACAATATTTTTCTGTCCCAGCCACTGAAAGTATTTTTTATATTCCTTTTGGTAAATGGATTCACTTTTAAGTGGACTTTTAAATGGATTCACTTTTAGGTAACGCTTGGCGTGCTTCTTCAGCGTTTTTAATATACCATCCATTTTATTGGAAACGTACTCGAACGTATGCCGAATTCGTACGAAAGGTTTTTTTGACAAAACCTGACGACCAAAGAATATACCTAGCTAGAAAAAGAATGGACTCTGCCATACTGAAAAATGGTCCTTACAGAAGTGGCGCCATCTATTGAGTAGGGCTTGTTTGAAATGGATCGAAGCGCGGGCTTTTTAAATGAGCGTATTTATTGAATTTTACTCTAAAATAATTAAATTTGATTATTAAATTTTATTTTTTACACAAATTCAACAATACTAATAACAAGTATCGTGGTGATGTGTAAAAAATAATATTTAACAGTATAATTTATACAATTATTAAATAAAATTAAAGCCAAACATGTGAAATATTATTTATTATTTAAAGTTTTTATTTATATGTCAAATATTTAAACATCGTTTATAATAAATCGTTAATAAAACAAGACAAATGTAATACGCCCAAAGTTTTGTAAATGGAGAATTATAAATAGGCACTTAAATGATGGCAAAAATAAAAGACTTACATTATATTTTTAGCGCCACAAACAAAAGGAATTGTCTAATTAAAACACATATAACAAATTATAGTTTGAAAAACGTTTTGATAATCATTTATTTGATAATATTATGATGATATTATGATTGGCGCTATGACAACGACAATATTTTTTGAGAATTTGACAATAATATGACAATGGCCGTTGGAAACTATGGAAACTACAAAATATTCTGATTTAACGCCATCTGCCAATAACTAGTAGCAACTTCTTAACCTAAAAATTAATTACACTGCCACCTAGTGGCTAGGGCTGGAACTATTTTTTTTGAGATTTCCGTGGAAACGGTGGAACCGCGTGTGCTATTTCACTTTCCCGCCTCTGCTGACGACTGAAACTCGATTGACAGCAACCGTCAATTTATGAACAGGCCATTTAATACAATATCAACCTGACAACTAACAAAGTTCCTACCAGCAGCGTTTGTGTCGTTTTAATTTGAGACAAACTATACTAAAGTCAGAGAGTAAGATATAAAATTGTGTACAATGTACCACAGAAATTATAAAGTGTTGATAACCTCGAGCAAGTATTGTCCCTCGGGTCATAGGCTCTCAGGAGAGAAACTTTGCCCTCAGTAATTAACACCCTTATAATTCCCTTATACATAAATAACTATAACTTATTTCTCTCATATTAAAAATCTTTTAAAAACAGCCTCTACTTTTAAAATACTGAATTTGTCATTAGATCATATAACTTACGCTTATTTTACAAGCTGCATTTCATGAAATTTCGTATTTATTTTCTTTCGAGAAACAGCATTCATTGACGATTGCAAATTCCGATTTAATATGTTTTCGCAAGTCTAATGAAAATATATTACTGGAAGACGCTTTATTTTCTTTTCTGCAATTTCTATTACCAACTGAACCATGTTGAGAAATTGTGAACTGTGTGAATTTATCGATATATTCGAGACGTTTTATATTTATTTGTTCTTCTAACGGGTTTATTAGATTAGTAATACTATAGAGAATTAGGTCAAAGTTAGGTAAACCTATGTAGGCAGTCAATAAAAATCTATATCCGATAACAGCAGGATTAATACAATAATTCGATATAAATGGATCACTAGAGATCATTTTTAGGGAACTTATCTTTTTTTTCAGATTCTTTTAAGCGTACTATGGTGTATTACTCAAGGTTACTGCATAATATTTGTAGAAATGGGAAAATGAAAACACAAAAGATAGTTTATAGATTAGAATCTCTCACAAAATCTAAATTACCGGAAGTGGCCAGAAATCTAAACAACTCAATTTCAATCCTACCATCCTTTTCTCGAAACAACTCACGCACCTTTGACCCCCTGTAACTTTGTTGTGGGCAAAGCATTGCAAAGCAAGAGTTTCAGTTTTTAGGTATTAAAACGACATAATCGAGAGGTGTCTCACTATTGGAATTACATGTACATTTTCTTGGCAGTCGCTGGCAGTCTTACTGCAGTCGCCTCTAATAATTACATGGCAGTCATAGGCATTCTTCTTCGCAGTCATTGGCAGTCGCTTGCGAGTAATATGACATTTTGGCAGTACATTTTTTACCCAAGTGAGACATCCCTCGGACATAATATATCTAATCATCATCATCATTTTCAGCCTATTTAACCATTTTCAATTAGTGTAGCCCTCGGTGTAGCCTTCTTCGCATATTTAGATTATCTCTGTGTAGCTAAGCCCGTTGTCTATTGTTGGATATGCGGGCCTAAGTTATCACTGCTAATTTCCTAATACCGTGGTTCCATCTCAGGCTTGTATAGATCATGACGGTAGTAGATACACATTGATCGAATGTTTTCTTCTTTAGATAAAGCGGCATTCTAGATTTCAATATGATTGATTTTCTTCTATAAGTACTGCATGCTAACTTAGTTCTTCTGAGGATTTCTGGTAGTAGAGATTCCGAGCTTTGTATAAGTTCCAAATATATACATATATTCTTCTAAAGACTGTTCAGCCATCCTTCACCGTTACGTCATCATTATATGTCAATTATGAGTTTTATTGCGTGTCTGAGATTGAGCGAGTTCCGTTTTTTTTTTGGCATTTATTATTTTTTTCTTGAACTCTTCATCAGTTACGATCCCTTTAGTTCCAAACCTATGGACTGTTGAAATTCCTATTTCTAAAGCCATTACCAATTCGCTATATTATTTAAAAACGCTATCAATTTGTATTTTACATAGGAATATTATACCTTTGCATTGTACTTACTTCATATACCGCGTGCACAGGCAAGAGTATTCTATATACAGGGTGGTCCGAATTGTATTCCGGAAACTTCGGCAGCATATTCTGCAGATAAAAATAAATAAAAAAGTTCGTATTATAAATGTAGGTCCTAAAATGCTTAGTTTCAGAGATACAGGGAGTAGAAGTTTCATTTTTATTTAGATTTTTTCCAAATAATTTCTGAAGTAACGTCAATATTTGGATGAAAATTGGTGTCTGGGAGTTTTTTGACATGAGAAATTTGATTTTGATGTCAATATGACTCCTGCTAGTAGAGGGCGCTACCTACATGTGTGTTAACTGTTTTGAAACGTAATAACTTTTTGTCCGTACCTGTATAAAACTACCGAGCCAAAAAATATACATCTCTGTGATTTTTTGCGTAAAAAATATCTCTTTGTAAAAATCGCTACGAGCAACCGTTCTTAAAATATTTAGAATGGAAATAGTCAATACATGTCATTATTGACGAAAAATAAACACGTTGAGTAAATAGTTATTTCAATGAAATAATAAATTTGAAAATTTTTATTTTCTTTTAAATTAATCATAAATTTTTCTGCAAAAAAATGATGATAAAACAGTTACTGTTGAACTTTTGGCACAAAAATATTTCAAATTTATGATTTCAGTTTAATAACTATTTAGTCAACATGTTTAATTAATGTTAATGATGACAGGTATTAATAATTTCGTTTCTTAATATCTCGAAAACCATTACTCGTAGCGATTTTTACCAAGAGACCTTTTTTACGTAGAAAACGTCGTACATGTATATTTTTTTACTCAGTAGTTTTATACAGGTATGGACAAAAAGTTATTATTCTTCAAACCGGTTAAAAATATGTAGGTGGTACTACTAGTAGGAGCCATATTGATATCAAAATCAAATTTCTCATGTCAAAAAACTCCCAGACACCAATTTTCATTCAAATATTGACTTTACTTTAGAAATTATTTAGAAAAAATCGAAATAAAAATGAAACTTCTACACCCTGTATCTCCGAAACTAAGCATTTTAGGACATACACTTATACGATTTTTTTAACTTATTTGATTTGATTTGATTTGATTAACAGGTTAATGTTTGGGTTTAGTTGTGTTTTTGGTTGTTTTGTTGTGTGTTATTCTCGAGATTAACCAGGTAATGTCAATATTAACCGAATATCGGACTTTAACCGTAACATATACAGGTTGTTAACTGGACAGTTACTTATAGGGGAACAGAATGGCAATACTGCATGAGAACGTATGCACTTATAGGGTTTTCTGCCGACTCGTCCCGTCGCGTCGTCTATCGACGAGCGGGCCGAGGTTGCCATATTTCAACCATAAACCTCTTGCCGCGAGTAATAAACAAATTAACAACCTGTATACACTATATACTGCCACTACCCGCTGACGAGTATTTGACATGCATCAGAAGATGGTTACGCAAGGCGTTTTCTTTCATGAACTTTTCTGTGACTGAAAAGCCCGATACGTGATGTTATCTATCTTCCGCACTGCGGAAATTCAAAAATCTCATTACTTTGTGCGCTTTTACTTTTTGGTTGTCGTTGTTATAGAATTTCCGAAGTCACTGAGACTTTTAATTTCTTTTTTCCGACGATGCGCCGACAAAGCATCGCCAAAGCCCCAACGAAGTGTCGAAATTAAGAGTCCCAATGTATTCCAACTGACTTCAAATAAACTATAACCAGAGCTGCAATAAGTCAATTTTAAAAAGACCTAAATCTTCAGTCTTAAGTCATTTCTAAAATCAAAATGATTTTATCTTAAGTTAAAGTCAACAAAAAGTTCAAATGTTTTAAATCTCAAGTCTTTAACTTAAATCATTTTATTTCAAGTCAAGTCATTTTTGTAAAGACTTAAATCAATATAACGTTATTTAAGTCGTTTTTATGACCTAAGGCGATATTTTTGACTTAAATAGTGATAATCTGCAAGTTAAGTCAGTAAAATGACATAAATCAATATAATTACCCCCTAAAGTCAAGACAACCAGAATTTAATTTAAATACCTTCTCTAAATGTTTTTTTTATTTGATTTTCTTGTATTACCAATTAGCGATTTTCCGTGTAGGTATCATATTAATTTATTGTAGGTACGCAGGTTGGGTCAAATTGGGCCCTTTTAAAGGGAAACACTTTTTTCTATAGGAGATAGATGAAAACTAATATCGGTGTCTGGAGCTTTAATTTTTATCAAAAACATGATGCTGAAAACCGCACATCGATATCTGCTACCGTTTCGGAGTTACGGAGTCTTTTTCAAAAATGTGCATTTTTAACAAATCGCTGTGGCTTTTTCTATAGAAAATGTTGTATTTTTATGAAAACATTTCCAAAGCACCTTTTTACGTAGAATATAATGGTTTAAGGATAATTTTTTTAAAATTAATAATTTAAGAAATATCAACAGAAAATTTGATTTTTTGTATGGGACACCCTGTATATTTTTAATTCATTGAGAAGAATTTAAAATTACCTTTCCAAAAATATAGCATACTTGATATTTTGCTTGATTGCTCTTCGAGATATAGATGTTTTAAGAATTCGCCCACTTTGAATAAGTAGGCTTTGAAAGGCGCGGCGCCGGCTCTAATGCAAAAAAAATCTAGCTGTAAGCAGTAATTAAAACGAAAATAATATTTGCATTGAGAGATGCAGAATTTGATAACAATTTAAACTATATTTAACAACATCAACATATTTAAATTATATCAATAACAATAAAAATTAATAGCAAACCAAGACATGAGATTTTCCTACAGATGTTCGATATGTCGACGGTCTTCTGTTATATGGATAGACGGGACCGTTTTTGAACACTTCTCGCAGAATTCATTAACTCAGTAGAAGTGAAAGATAACCTCGCATAATCGCTAAGTTCTTCTAATTAGTGTCTAGATTATACGGGCACTTTGAAAAAAAGAACCTTTATTCTTCCGCAAAGATAAAAATCCATAGGCACCAAGTCCGGCGGCCCCGATAGCCAACGGCTGGGATCTTGGTTAGCTATTCAATTATTCTCGAAATTGGCTGCAAAATATTGCTGATAACTCCAGCTTTCAGAGGCGGTGCCTTGTCTTGCGGGAAAAATATGTTTTCGAGTTCTATTTTTTTAGGGGCATTATCATCAATAAGGGGTCCAAAGCCTACTAGTTAAAAGTGGTGAACTTTTATAAATTCTGTATTTCGAAGGAGACTTTAACAAAATATTAAGCTATATTTTTGGAAAGGTAATTTTAAGTTCTTTTTATTTAATTAAAAACATACAGGGTGTCCCGAATAAAAAATGAACTTTTCTGTTGATAACTGTTAAATTATCAGTTTTATTTTTTTTACTTAAACCATTAAATTCTACGTAAAAAGGTGCTTTGGAAATGTTAAAATTAATAAAAATACAAAATTTTCCATAGCAAAAAAGTTACAGCGATTTGTTAAAAATGCACATTTTTGAAAAAAAACCCGTAACTCATAAACGATAACAGATATTGATGTGCGGTTTTTACCATCATGTTTTTGGTTTGGTTAGCTCCAGACGCCTATATTAGTTTTCGTCTCCTATAGAAAAGGTTGCTTTTCTTTAAAAGCGTCGAATTTGACCCACCCTGTACAGAAGATGACAAAAAAAAACAGAAACATTTCCAGAATAATTAATATAATCCAAAATAAAAAATAAACATAAAAACATAAAGAACATAAAAGCATGAGTTTAAGCATGAAAAAGTATGAGATTCAATGATAGAAATTAAGAACTCTGACAAAGACATCCTATAACTTAAATTTCTAATATTTGGTAATTTTTACTAATATTTTTTTAATGCGTGATGTAATCTAGGCCGATTTAGTGTGAGTAATAGTAAATTATTGTAAGCCTAGAAATTCGAATAGTTAATTTACGACCATACGCTTTTAATTTTTTCATTCAATTGAGTTTTCGTATTTTAGCAACTAATAATAGCTAGACAGTCTACGACCTTGACATAATAGAGCGATCAGTAGCCTTTGAACTAACAGTGAATTGAACTATCAATTACATCTGATTTGTTTTTGGGTTTTTATACAGGGTGTCCCAGAAATAAGTGCAACTATTTTAAGGAGTGGTAGATCTGGTCAAAAGAAACATATTTTATCATTTTTAAAATAAATTGATAATAACCGAGTTATTTAACTTTGAAACTTTAAAAAAAAAATAATAGCAACATTTTGAGAGCCGCCGGCGCCGGCGCCGCCAGCAATCGATAATCAGCCGCAAATACCAAGGAACTACCTGGATCTCGGCTTGTTCGATGCCCAATGTGGACACATAGACTATAAAGATTTAAAAACGACTTGGTAAATTCAGATTAAAAGTTAAGAACTTTTAATCTGTTTTTTTTTTAATTTTGAGTTTAATTATTTCAGTTTACTAAACTGTAAAAAAGTATTTTTTTCGAAATTTGAAAATTTCAACTTATAACTTACAAAATGTGGATAACGTAGAAGGTGACAACATTGCATTCTCTCGAAGCACTATAAACAAATTTCCCGACTACAAGCGGCACTCAAAAGTTTTTCAATATTTTAAATTAGCGGAAAATATCAAGAAAAATATAAAATTTTCAACATTTTTTTTCCGCATTATGGGTGTTTCTGGGTTCGAACTATACTACCAGTTAAAATACTTGCACTTATTTCTGGGACATCCTGTATAACCAGTTTAAATTTTAATAAAATTGCTCCTTCTGTAACATTCTTCCGACGACATTTTGGCATTGTTTGTTACACAATTTCAAAGGAACGAACCAGAAATCCATGATCCAACAAACGTTACTTATGTTTACTGGTATTCAAAGTTAACTGGTCGATACAAAAAATTACAAGTTTTTAAACAACCTCTACAAATGTTTTACATTACAAATGATTGTTAATATTTCTGGAAATATTTCGCAAAACATTTCGCAAAACCCCATTTCTGGAAATACTACCGCCACGTTTTGAAAATAGTTCAAAACGAAACAAAACTGAGCGAGGCAACAAAAAAAAACACGCCCTCCTCACAAGTAGTTTTCAGACGCTTTTAAGAATGTACACCGAAGTGGGTCAGACAACTGGAAATAAATCGAAATGGGACAAAGTTAAGCGACGAAATGCGACCTTGACCTATTTCGAAGAGTTCTCCGCATAGTGTAGAGGCTCTTTTACACTTTTACCAAAGATTAAGTAAGTTATCTATACAGTCTATTATTTAAATTCTCAGTATTAAATTTGTACCACTTTTTTGTATACATCGTTGTCATAATTATAGAATCATATACAAACTGCGGAGTTGTGCTTTAATTACTGTCTCGAAATTTAATTAATCTCCCATCAATAATGAAACTTTTGGTATGTAATATACTCAGTCTGTAATATACTAGAGTCAGTAGAATCTTAATCTATTTTTTCCAATTATCTAACTTAAATATCACATCAAGATGAAAAATATAATACTTATTTTTTTGTTGCCTTTTGAGATCTTAATGAACCACAGCACCTACAAATTATAGTTTCAATGGGCGTACCTCTTTTATTAATACTAATCACTTAAGAGAAAGAAGAAATAAAGATGAGGTGAGCAAAACGAAGGCGTGTCAATTTTTTGACAAGCAACATACATATAGCGGTACCAAAAAATTAACAAATTACCCGTCCATTGATAGCAGAATAAAAAGTATTAAGTTGTCAGTGACAGCGCATTAGTGGAGAAAAGAAAAAAACAGAACCTAATACCCAAGAAACCTAAAATAAAGAAAATATAAAGCTAAAATAAAGAAAATATATCTTTAAAGTTCAAGAACTCTCTCACTTTCAAAATTAATGATATCTTTATTATTATGAAAGTATTGATAATTTCAAATAGACAGTAGGTACAAAATATCTGCTTTCGCCGCCACTGTAAATTATTAATTATATTAATGATGATGACTGGTGAAGCTAGCTTGGTAATTTAATTGAAATAGACCCCACATCTAGTTTTTTCGAAGAATTTCGTAGTTTTAACAAGCCGGATCTAACACAAATTCGTTCGGCATGGCTCGCGCTCCAACAATTACAGCACTCCATGCTGTGGAATCCTAATAAAAATTTATTTATCGTTTTATAAATATTTAGTCCGTCGTTGTGGGCAATTATAAATTCCTTCAAATTAATAATTTTAGCTACGGGGTGTTCTGATATTAGCAGATGTTAACTTAGAAAGGCTACAGATAGAAATTATCCAATTTGCCAGCATTTTATTTTAGATGCTAGTATACCCAGTAGCGTAGGGGTACAACTCCCGTCTACCATTTTAAAGATTGGTATGTTTAATCTGCGGGAGGTATATGGTTAGCACACACACACACATGATTTTTTAATAAAAATAAAAAAGTTTGAGTACCTATACCTAGGTGAACTCCGGTTTAAGTAACTAACTGTTGATAATTGACTTTCAAAAATACTGCTATACAGATATTTCAAAAACTAATTGTACGATGTAAGATTTTTCTATAACACTGTAATGAATAAGCAATAAGAGTTTTTTCAATGATGTGCCACACATGATAGATTGGTATTAAAACAGTTGGGATGGCTATTAAGAATGAGGAAGGTGAGTTAAAAAGTATTTCATTTTAGGTCAAAAAGTATGTTATTTTAATTTTTTCCTTCAATCCCTCAATCTCAAAAGTGTATTGGATATCTTCCTGTTTTTATTTTATATATAAGAGATATATAAAAATAAAATGGGGGCTCTTCAAGATATGAAAAATGATAAAGCAGCAGTGAACGACGGAATAACAGCTGAAACACGCGTAGAGGAACTCGAAAAATCCTAGAAAATACATACACCAGCCGTCTAAGGAGAAAACATTTATCGCAAGACTGGAATAGCGCCAACATAATTCTAATATATAAAAAAGGCACCAAAGAAGACATCAGAAACTACAGACCAATAAACCTACTACCAGTAATATACAAGATATTCGCAAATATAATAAACAACACAATACGAGCCCTAACAACTATATGTTGGGACAAGGTCATATTTTGGAATTATTGCCCTGGTTTTTCAAAATGACTGAAAAATATATGTTTAATTTTTTAAATATAAACATAGCCATATATATATTTACAGTAGCGGATTTTGTTCATAAAAGGACAAATTTGCCTGACAACTAAATGTTGGGACAAGTATTTTTAAATAATTAATATCATAGGCGGCTTTGCTATAAACGTCACAAATGTCGCAAACTGTTTACTTCAGCATTGACAGCTTGTAAGTGACTCGATACTTTGAGTAGTGAGACTTACTGTAAGTAATTTTAATTTTTTTAATTTTCAATTTTGTTAATTTAATCCAAAGTAATGGTCCGTGGAAAAGCTGCAAATCAAAAACTACGCGTCAAAAATCATTCGTCAATACAGTACGGGAAAAACAAGAAAATGAGATTTTTGAATGTCTGGAGTGCGGTAGACAGATAACATCACGTATTGGGTTTTTCAGTCACAGAAAAGCTCATGAAAGAAAACGCCTTGCGTGACCATCTTCTGATGCGTGTCAAATACTCGTCAGCGAGTAATGGCGGTACGTACGTACGGGAAAAACAATTCGAAAAAATTCTGATGATTTAAGTATTCCAAAAACCACGGTCTTTAATATAATAAAAAATACGGCAAATCTGCCAGTGTAGGCGTTAGAGGTAAAAGTTCGGGAAGGCCAAAAGTTGCATCTCAGAGAGATTTACGAAATTTAGTAAAAATTTGCAAGTCTGCGAGAAGAAGTACTCTTCGCGAAGTAACAGTTAAATGGAATACTGTAACTGAATTAAATATATCAAGAGAATGTTACCGAAAATACATCCATAAATGCGGTCTGGGGTTTTACAAGGTAAACTTTTATTTTGTGTGGATAATCAATTACCTGAAGATTATTGATACAAATTCTTATTTAGGCCAAAGAAAAACCGCTACTGACAGAAATTCAAAAGAAAAATCGCTAAAATTGGGCAAAATCTAAATTATCGTGGACACAAAATGATTGGAATAAGGTCATATTTAGCGATGAGTCTAAATTTGATGTTTGCGTTGGAGATCATCGAAAAAGAATAAAACGAAATAAAGCAGAAGCCTTTCATAAAGATTGCTTAAAGAGGGTTGTTAAATTTCCTAAGGGGATTCTGGTTTGGGGTTGCATGTCAGGAAGAGGTTTGGGCAAATTAAATTTTATAGATGGCACTGTTAACGCCCAAAAATATCAACATATACTTGAGACCTCATTTTTGCCCAGTGCTCAAGAATTGTTTCCAAACGAAAACTATATTTTTCAACAAGATGGAGCATCGTGCCATTCAGCAAAATCAACTAAAAATTGGTTCGGTAATAATAATATAAAAGTTCTATCCTATCCTGCAAGTAGTCCGGACCTCAATGTTATAGAAACTGTGTGGCATAAAATGAAGCAATATTTAAGAAACCACCCTCAACGAACAATTTTTGATTTACGGACAGGAATTTACTTATTGCAGGAAATTTGGGATAATTTTTCTCCTCAAATGTGCCAATCTTTGGTAAATACAATGCCATTAAGAGTTCAGGCAGTTGTTAAGGCGAAAGGTGATGTAACTCCGTATTAAACAAATTTCTTGGTGTGCTGTCCCAATATATAGTTGTCAGCAAATTTGGCTTGATTTTGGCAAAATAAGCTATTATCAAAAGTGATTTGTTTGAAAAGTTATAAAAATATAGTAAAATTGTCTAGATCATATTGTAATGTTTGAATTTAGAATACTAAACAAAATAAATTGAGTCGTTTTAACAAATTACTATTTTTATTGCAAAAAAAGACCTTGTACCAACATATACTTGTTAGGGCTCGTACAAAACACGCTAAACACTGCACAAACACGAGAACCAGCAGGCTTTAGAAGCGGCTTCAGCACGAGCCTTTTGAGAAAAGGCTTTCGACATGATATATCCTAAGTCAATAATAGAAGCCCTAGCGAAACAAGTATTGCTATTTAATGGCACATCCAATGAGTTAAAAGAATATACAGGGCCCGGCAATATCGTCGTGAACGTCGGGAATCTGTAGCTTGTAAAATAAAAAAACCTGAGAATTTTGTTTAAGTGCAAACCGAAAGCATGTATGGGGATGTATTTCAGAAAAATATTTTAACTTCTATAGGGTAGCTGAAAAAGTGTGTGGATCGGGGTTATTTTTTTTAAATGGAACACCCTGTATATTATTGCATTTTTGGCTTTTTAAAGCTTTTGAAAAGAGATACGTCTACAAAAACCGTTGACGTTCTGTAGACGTATTGGACGTATCCGAAACGTTAAGCATTTTTTTGTCCGTTAGACAAATTTGTTTATTAGTAAACCACTGCTGACAATTAGTCTCCAATGGATTAACGCAGCAGGGTTTACAAAAATTAACTGTTTTATTTTGTAGATTTTTTAAAGTGATGAAATACCCATAGGACTCTTGGAGAGATGAATACAAAGAGGCATAAACATTTTTTAAAAAAAAAATTGTGTAGATTAAGCAATGGTTTTGTCCAATTATTAAGGGTGTAATAAAAGATTGCTTAATTCAGTGACAATATACTTAATTTTTTAATTTATCCTAAATGTAATGCATTAGTGTAACTAGCAATTTATCCGAGGGGCCTGGGGTTGAGCCCATGGGGGGCCTAGGTCTTTTGTTCCTTAAAAAATGAAGAATAATAATAAAAAACACATTTTTTGAATTTCTCTATCAATAAATTTCATAGACTTGGTTATCAAACCCTGTTCCTGTAGATTACTTAAATACCTACAAATGTTCTAAAAAAATAAAAATTAACACATTTTTTGAATACAACAAAATAATTTTAACTAAACAAAACTAGAAAACGTCATTTTTACTACATCACAAACAAATAAAAATTAATACGTAGCCAAGAGTCTGATTTCAAGATTTCTCTGGGGGGTGCCCAGCAGTGCCCGGGCACCACTGTAGTTACGCCAATGATGTAATGGTGAAAGTTTTGAGTTGATCATTGTTATGTAACTTATTTAGAGTCTATGAAAAAGAAATGAAATAAATCTATTAAAAAGAAATTGTTTCAATTGGATGCTGACTTTATTGGTGACACCGTACGCGAACATGCCTATCCGCGACAAATTGAAATTTATTGCACAGCCTCGATAGCAGCATGGAGCATACAGCACAGCCCGCAATTATATTAGACTTATTTAATTTCTGAGCCTGTGAAAAAGCATATAGGCGTAACGGACGAGTTGGCACACAATATCTAAATGACGATACACACACACAAAACGAAACTAAACGCTTTGCGCTGATGCAATTTATCGTCGAATTAGTGCAGTCAACTGCGCGTAAAATTGGGAATTTATCCTCATTTGAATGGCCATTGAGAGTACGGCCCATCTAGTGTGACGAGGGCCTTATGGATCCTCGTCGTCTGGCGGGACATTTAAATTTGAGGTGATCCGCCTATTTAAAAATAAACATATTTCTTTAAAAAAATTAAATTTTAAGACACTCTGTATACATAATTTATTATTGTTTTTGAAAATAATTCTACACAAACTAGGGAGAGAGAAATCAGACAACGAACAGAGATGATAGGTGTTAGGTAATAGCTTGTAGACTACCATTCGAGATGCATTGATGTTATTTTGGTTTGCAAATTTTGGTTATTGTGGCAAAGAATTATTAAAGGCAAAGTAAATGTTTCCTCATTATTTAACTAATGTTAACTTTATTCTCATGTAGAAATATTCTGTACTAAAGCTTTTCCCTATATGATCTGACAAAGTTATTATAAAGTGGTAAAAAAGGTAAAACTGGTATAAGTTAAAAAAAATTGGCGCCGGGAGGCACGTATAGCCACCCATACTAAAATATGTTAATAAAAAGTTGGTAGGCAGTTCTTTTAGTTTTAAAGAAAAGGAATTTTCCAATATTGGTCCGCGGTTATTTCCTCTATCCGCCACCTGGGGTCGCGTCCGATGGGAGTTTGGAGTTCTCCACACCAAAGAATATCTTAATACCCTTATTAATATATCTTAATAACATAATAAAATTATAATATTCTTTGTCCACACGGATTTTCTCAAAAACGGACTACGAAAACACGGAATATCTCAAAAACAGCAACTTTGACTGATTTTGATGTTATTACAAATTTTGTTGCAAATATTATTCCTAATCTTAAATTAAATCGCGTTTCGCTAGCTACTGTAATTTTGGAGTTACGATTTTTTAAAATTTTTAACCCCCTCCCATTAAATTCGCCTTCATTCTCAACACGTCCACTCTTATCCATCTCAAATCCTCTTCAACATCCTTTTACCTCTGGTTCTCGGTCTACCCCTCCTTCTCTTTCCACTTATTTCACGCTTCGCTATCATACTAGGAATTCTTGCTTCCGCCATTCGTTCAATGTGTCCTAGCCATCTCAGTCTTTGTGCTCTTGCTACTCCCGTTATATTCGGTGCCCGATATAATTGCTTTAATTCTTCTTTGTTCTTCTAGTCCATATGTTGTCTATCTTATTGACTCCAAAAATCTTATTTCCTCAATATTTTTCTTTCCCATATCTCTAGCCTCAAACTTTCCGTTGCATTGAACGTCCACGTTTCACATGCATACAGCACTATTGATCATATCATTGTTTAGTACATTCTGATTTTTAAACTTCTAGAGATGATCTTACTCTTAATAATTTTCTGTAGTGCGGTAACACATCTATTTCCTGCCATTACTCTTGCCATAATTTCTTGAGTCTATTTGTAGACATCTTCCCTTCTCAAAATCTCTATCTGACCACTCCATAAATTTCGTTTTCTTCTCATTAAACACTAAGCCTACATTTTGCGCTTGATCTTCTAGTCTTTTGTCTGTCACCGATATCAGCTCTTCCATAGGATCGCTAAATCATCTGCAAAGGCTAAGCATTGGTGTCTTTTTGTATACAGAAGGCCCTCTCTGTTGATTCCCGCATCTATTATAACTGTTTCTAATACTACATAGTTCCCCTGTCTTAATCTGTCCCTGATCACAATTTTTTTCGTTGTTTTCTTGTTTACTTTGACTTGATTTACTGTCCCTTGGAGTGTCAATTTTATCATCTTGGTCAGTTTCTTGCAAACCCCTAATTCTGTTAATGCTCTAAACACCTTTGAATATAGTGAAATATAGTGAACGGCTCATAAATACAAATAAATTCTATAGTTTTTTCCAATGAATGTTCCACCCAAAAAATAATAAAGTCATACCCCGTTAAACGGGGGAAGAAAGAAATTGTTAACAACATACAAAATAATAAGCAATGTTCTGGAACCGAATATGTTAGTTAATTGAATTTTTCCTGTACAACCATCGCTGGCTCTTTTTATATAAAAATATGATTAATCGTATAGTGTCCCATTGGACATGAAATTGGGCACATTGTCCACCGCTGTCCGCCATATGGTGGGCAATTAACGATTTCACGAGCCCTGCGCAGCGCACACCATGGGCGTGCCCACCTCGAATTACTCATACCTTTTTTGATTCATTGCCCCGTTAGCGGTCGCACGAAATTTATCGTTAATTATATCCGTTTTCCATATAAATCGTTCAATAACGAGTATCCTCACGTGAAACGAAAGTATTTTTTCAGAAAAAAAAATCAGAAGAAATTTTATATTTACATTATTTGTCAGTCTATGAGATCACAGCCTATTCAGTACCAGCCGTCCAATTTATCATCTTTTACATTGAAATGTTCGATCCTACCCAATACAAATTACTGAAAATCAATTATAATGTCAAGGATTACAGACTAAACCCGCGAAAGAAAATTTACATTATCATATACCTACAGGGTAATTTTTATGGCGTCGCCAAAATCACAATATTTAAAATACTATATCTCAATTTTTTAAGAGGCAACACCCTGTGTATTATTTTTCTTTTAGGGGGAGAATTAAAAAATCAACATTTTTGTATATAAAGTGTTTTAAATTTTAGCGGTTTTGCAGATATTCGCGGTATTATATTACATATGGCTCTTTCAACAATAATTTTTTATCTTCTTCTGCTTCTTCCGGTCCAATATGCAATCTTGAACATTGAGGATCATTTGTACATTCTTTTCAATTAATGGATTGTATGGGTATAAAAATAGAGATACTTATAACATTTTAAATAATGCGATATTGGCGAAGTTATAAAAATATACTGTGCAGGTGTGGTGCAGGATAATATAAATTTTCCGTCGTGGATTTATTCTGTCATCCTTGGTGTTTAGGGAAATATAGCTAAGTATTATAGTAAAGTTATATATAGGGTGATTCACGGCGATGGCACGACGTTAGACATTTATGGAGAACCGGTGATTTCTTTGAAAAATTCGATTTTTACATAAAGGCATCTTCTGCCCCATCTTTCTAAAATATTTTCAGCATTACAGTGTTGCCGCATCATTAGATAAGTGGTAGCATCTTTCTTATTTCAAGTAGAACACCCAGTATATTATTACATTTTTGGAAACTACTTTCATATCTAATAAATTTTCTTTTATACTAATCTATACCAAAGAATATATTAATACTCAATATTCTTTGCCTATACCTATCTCTAACAGTTTTTAAGATAAAAAATAAAACATGTCTAAAATTGACAAAAACATGATCGTGAATAAGCATTGGTAAAATTATGAATCAAACAGTTTTTAAGTTGAAATTTTGGTTATGAATTAACTAAAATCGATATATTCGATCTGTCTGAATAAACCAATTGGATATTACACATCAGAAAGAGCAAAAATATTATTTATTTCCGTTTGTTATAATATCACTAAAATCTTTATTATTTTAAATTCAACCCTATGAATATTATTCAAAAAATCAAAACACTGATAAGGTTGCTGTTCAACGATACATCATGTTCTACAACCTATATTATACGTAAACATTCCGGTTTCTTAAGTAGAGCTGTTTAAAAATTAATAAGTCTAATTTCGTTACCATGACAATTTTAGAAATTTCGCACGTAAACTCTAATTGATTCGTATAAAGTTTGAATATTTGTCATGGCAACGATTTTCTTTAAAAGAAACATGGAAAAAGAACATATAGGAGCATGATACCGTTGAATAGCAATTTTATTTGAGTTTTGATTTTTTAAATAATATTCATAGGGTTGAATTTAAAATAACAAAGATTTGAGTAATTTTATAACAAACGGAAATAATTATTTTTACTTATCTCCCTGTTTGATATCCAAATAGTTCATTTAGATAGATTGGATATGTCGACTTTCATTAACTTATAAACCAAATTTCAGCTTTTAATATGCCGAATTTATGATTTAAGCAATGCTTATTCAAGATCATGTTTTTATCAATTTTACACATATTTTATTATAGTATAATATAAAAATTATTAGAAATCAGGTAGTTTTCAAAAATGTACTGTAATATACCGGATGTTCCATTTAAAATAACAAAGATGTTTAGTTTTTTGATGTCCACTTTTAGTATGAAGAGGTAACACTGTAATACTGAAAATAATTTAGACAGATGGAGCAGGTGCCTTTATGCAAAAATCCATATTTTCAAAAAATCCTATCACCGGTTCTCCATAAACCTCTAACGTACCATAGCCGTAAATCACCCTGTATAGTGTTTTTAACTACAGTTTTAGTAAATAAGAAATAGAATGACAAAAATGCATACTTCAAATAACAATAGTGTTATTATATGCAGAATTTTATGCTGAATCCAATTATGTACAGTGTGTCCCATTTTGGTTGAAATCATACGGTATGTCCGTTAATAGTGAAGATAGAAGGGTGCGGTTTGCACAAACCTGTCTCACTTTTTTGTCAAACGGAAGATGCCGTAAACAAAATTTTCATAGCCCTCTTCGTTTCTGAGCTACAGGGTCTTTTTGAAAATTTTGCAATTTGGGACACCCCCTGTATATAGAAATTATACACGTGCTGAATACTACATAATGCATTTACTATGTAGTTTATGTAATAAATGTTTTTGATTCAATATACGCGGTTTCTAGTTATGAGGTAATTTCAAGGAACGTAACCACAGCGTTAACACAGGGATTCCTGAACTTACTTATTTTTACTTATGTATTTTATTTTATTCGTCTTTAAAAATGTTCTTTTTATATTTCAGGTCTATGATCTCTACCACAATCAAATAGAAAAGAAACCTAAAGGTTTCGGCGAATGGTCCTCGTGGAGTCCTTGGAGTCCTTGCTCGAGGTCGTGTGGAGGTGGTGTAACACAACAAATAAGACATTGTATTAACCGACCTGCGGATTCCAGGTAATTTTAACAGATTTCGAGACAATTATTAATCGAATCTAGGCTAAAGGTCAATGCCAGTGGTAATTGAAGTTATTTTTTAATGTAATATTTATGTACGAACGAAATTTACAATTCAATTCACTGATTAAACGGAATAGCCTGATTTAGGAAAACATTTTTTTAGCTGGAGCATATTTTAAAGCACTAATTATTAATTGGCTATTAAGCTTTGTTTAAAGCCTTGAAATTAGTGGTTTCAATTAGCCTAGAAGTCTCTTCCTCTAATTTTAATGTAAGCATACAGTACATCAAAATTAGTGGTAGATAGTAATTTTGAATTAGTAGAAAAAATCACAAATTTTTAACTTTTTCCACTAATTATACCGGATGCGTCTCAAAAGTGGCTGAACCCTATAACTTTTTTATTTTTTAGATAAAAAACGAGATTTGGTATTTTAGTATATGACATAAATTAGGATTGATTGATGTATTCATTTGTTTTCGGTCACGTCCTGTTTTACCGGAAGTGACTATAACTTTGGATTTTTAAATGACACCCTCGGTATTTGTTTATTTTATTCGATAGAAAATGACACTCTGAATCGAATGAAATATCACATATCAACTTTTGACAAGTATTCGCTCAAAAACAAATTGTATTTTAAATTGTTTGTTAAAAACGTTAATTTTTAATGAAGGGGCCTTGGAAAAAAAGATTTGATCGAGTAAAAACGGCGTCCAGTAGGCTTGGAAATGACAATCGATGACATTTCCCATATACATTTACATATAAAATGACAGCGATCTTCATTTCATAGCCATCGCTAGTGCCGTTTTTATTCGAGCATAAGGTACTTTCCCCGCATGAGTAATAAAAAAATTATAACTCATGCGGGGAAAGTAGTATCTTTTCGCTTTCTTTTGGAGTCGAAAAGACGCTTATTGCCCACTTCACAATTACCACACTAGTTTTGAGCAAATTTAATGTCGATTTGAGTGCGACAAGTAAACTTCTCGCACCCAAATATTCATTGGCACACGCAAATTGACAAGCAAAAAAGACAGTATCGAAGTGTCAATATTAAAGAAGTGAGGTTGACATTTAAATATTTTTTTATTTTTTGTTTATTTTATTACGTTGCTTTTTAATATGTCTATTTTGTTATGTTTCATCATGTAAACAAATTATTAAACACCATTATGAAGAAGCAACGATAAAATTCCTTCATTTTCTACTATAAAATTCGTTTTAAAAATTTGAAGTTTTTAATGTCATCTTTTGCATTCATATATGGGGTGTTCCAAAAGTTGTTTTTCTTGTCACGAAATTCTTAAAGTATTTTTTGCTTTTTAATAAGTCTGTTTTGTTTACATGATGAAATATAACAAAAGAGACATATTAAAAAGCAACGTAATAAAAAATAGTATGTGTAACTCGTGCGAAGTTGTCGATTGCCTACTCGAGCTGATAAGCCTCAACTTCGCTCTCGTGGGCAATCGATAACTTTTCGCACTGGTTGCACAATATACTATTTTAAGCCATCTTAAAAAAAATATTAAAAATACAAGAAATGTCCCGAATTCAAAATTATACTAGGTATTTACTATACTTCTGTACGTACTTGGCTATAAATATTGTAATCTTAAACCATACAGGGTGTTCAAAATTCTATATTCTATGCAAAACTTTCTAAAATATAAAATAGTTCTCTTTCGTTTTTTTTAAATGGAACACCCTGTTATTATTTCTTTGTTAGATTGAGAATTGAAAATTGAACATTATATTTAAAGTATTTTAGAAGTTTTATCTGATGTAAATCTATTTATATTAATTAAATTATTATTGCGTTGCTTGTTTTAAGATATCAAAAATAAGAAATATAACATCACTTGGTCAAAGCTTTCCTTTTTCGTATTTTATTTTTATACTCTTCACTCGCCATAAATACAACAACCAATAATTGGGCTAGATTAAGATATTATCAATCAAATATAGGTTAAAGTATCAATGTCAACACTAATTGTAGGAATTTTTAACTGCCGAATGTCGTACAAACAGTTTTTAAATTGATACATTGCTTCGATTTATTACCGCATTATTAGTGACCCTATATCTAGTCGGCACAGAAAAAAAAATAACAATCCCAAAACGTTCATTTGTTTGTTTGACTTGGGGCGAAACGCTGCCGTCGGAAATATTCTCCAGAGTCATCAAATTTAAAAGGGACAGAACAATACCACCACATTATATCTCTATTTTTTACGGTTATTAATTTTTCAGCTCTTTGGGTCCATCAATCATATTAATTAAACATAACATCAACACCCCTGAAAAATTTAAATACTTAATCGCTTTCGGTTGGTCTCCACTCGTTTTTAGCCATTTTTTAATCATAGTTTTTTTTTCTTTTTGGAGATGGAATAAATGAAAATATGTTCTAAGGGCGCCAAGGCTGGGTTTTGAAGCGATACAGTTCTAGGTTCGTGATTTAATATTCTATTGTTTCGAATCAGTGGAGTGGCTAAGATCACGACGTCATTTCCGCATCATACACCGACGATCAATTCTTCTCATCTCATCGTTAAAATATTCGTATATAATTGGTTTGCTGATATAACTTGATTTTGTTACAGGGTGTCCCAATTTATTTTTAAATTTTAACAGGTCACGTCTATCATTGATGTAATTGTCCCTAATTGTAATCCTGATCAAACTAACAGGACGAATGTAAAAATATTTGTATTTCCTTGGGGATTTCTTGGGGATAGTATTGTATTTGACTTAGACAGTATAACTGTTAAATCAAAATTAACTTTAAGACAATGTATCCTTAATATAGGCTAAAATTTTATTCAGAACCTCTAAGTTAGTGGAATAAATTAATGGTTTCAATTAAACTTCATTCAGAACCTCGCAATTAGTAAATTAAATTAGTGGTTTCAGTTACACTTTATACTTTTTAGTTTACGATCATTCACAATGTTTAAAGAACACAATTAAAATTAATAGACTATTCTGGCAACAGCTTGGGTTAGTCAGTTGTATCCATAGAGAAGCCTAATATTTAGCAGACTTAAAATTTAAGCCTTTTTCAAAATGACTTGTGATTTAAATCTTTATTCCAAAATAGAAAAAGATTGATAGATCATTGAAAAGATGTAAGTCTTTTTATAAAAGACTCAAGTCATTAAAAAAATTTAAGTCTTTTTAAAAAGGCTTAAGTCAGATTTTTATGATAATAAAATAAATATTTTTATGATAAACTTTTAACAGCAGCATTCCTTTTTAAACTGTCACGATGCAAAGCAAAATTATCTGGTAAAATTAAGTTAAATAAACGGCTCTTATTTTATAAGAGCCGTTTAGCAGTACCTAAATAAATAAATATAGAGTATATTATAATTTTCGAAAGCTCATAACAAGGCAAATAAAATAAAAAATAATATATAGAGTGTCCATTTTTCGAAATAGACAGCTCCCAACGAAGAACCACTTTCGTCACTGCCATTCTACCTGAAAAACGAGACACGGGCGGTGGGTAAGTACTCAATAGGTAGAACAGAACAAAATCATGGTATCCGGTATATACCTGTACATTTAGATGAACAGTCTAATTTTATAAAAGGTATTTCCAACGACCGCATAGTAAATACCCGGTATAATACCAGTAATATCAGAAATACGAGTATATCTACAATATTTCTTATATATATTGTAGATATTATATATTGGTATATTTCTATTCCCGGTATTATACCGGGTATTTACTATGCGGTCGTCGGAAACTCCTTTTATTAAAATTAGGATGTTCATCTAAATCTACAGGTATATACATATATGCCCAGATTTTATTTATCTACAAATTGGGTACTTACCCACCGCCCATCACTCACCCTTTTCACCTTTTCGATAAGTTATAAGATAATCGAGATACAAAGGTTATCGAAAAATGCAAAAATTTCTACTAATTAAAAAATAAAAAGTAAAAGAAAGAAATAGGAAATAACTTTGAACTAAGAAGGCTAGGATAAATATGTGCGTAGCATATTTAGTCCTAATAGAACAAAAAAATGTGAAAACAGCATCTTTATATCTCTACTCATAAACCAGAAACCCCATAAAACACACAAAAATGGGACATCCTGTACATCTAGCAATCGCCAGTCGATATAAAAATAATTCACACACAATAGTCTAAAAAATGGAAGAAAAAAACAGTATTTTCATATTTGTGAAAAAATGCATGTCCATATTTATGTAATCGTAGCGACAAAAATAAAAAAATAGAAATAGTGTGCATGATGCCTTTACAAAAATAACTGGGTGACTTTAATAGTCATAGCCCTGCTTGGGGATATACAGAATACGACACGAACGGAAATCTGGTCGAAGAGTGGGCAGAATCATGCGACCTTTCCCTTATTCATGACACCAAACTCCCACATTCTTTCCATAGCAATATCTGGAAATGCGGATAGAACGCCGATTTATGCTTTTCTACTCTCACATTGGAAGGACAAAGTGTCAAAAGAGTCTACAAGCCCATACCTAAAAGTCAGCATAGACCAATAGGAATTGACGTATATGCAGCCGTCAGATCACCAACTAGTCCATTTGGGCGGCGGTTTAATTTCAAAAAAGCCAATTGGCAGAATTTTTCAAACAAATTGGACTCAGCTATTAGTGACCTGAAGCCCACACCAAAAAACTACGAAAAGTTTATTGAACTGGTGAGGTTGGTGCCAGGAAATACCATACCAAGGAGATGCAGGCAACAGTATATTCCTGGTTTTTCCAACGATTCTAGAGAACTGCTAACTAGACGAAGAACTCTTTGAGAGAGACCTTTTCAGTGAAGATACCCTTGAATGTGGCTCAATACTGATTCAAGAACTGAGTAATTCGTAATTCAAAACGATTCTAGAGAACTGCTAACTAGATACGAAGAACTCTTTGAAAGAGACCTTTTCAGTGAAGATACCCTTGAATGTGGCTCAATACTGATTCAAAAACTGAGTAATTCCAGACAGCAGAGATGGATAGACAAACCAGAGCAAATTGATATGACCCACAGTAGTAAGATCGCATGGAATTTCCTAAAAAAACTTGTTGGCGACCCAATTGAAAGGAAACAAATGAGTTACATCAAACCTGACCAGATTGCCATTACCAAAATTAGAGAGAGAGATCGAGCAAACGAGATTAACATCCTGGAACATCCATACAGTTTAAAAGAACTCAACAACGCCTTAAACAGTATGAAGAATTGGAAGGCAGCAGGCGTAGATGATCTCTGTACCGAGCAGATTAAAAACTTCAGCCCAGCGACAAAAACGTGGGTTTTAAAATTGTTTCAAGAATGCACCGAAAGCCACAAAATCCCGAAATTTTGGCGCCAATCAAAAATCGTGGCTGTCCTGAAATCGGCCGAAGATCCAGAACTAGCCAGTAGCTATAGACGGATCTCGCTACTGTGCCATCTCTACAAACTATATGAGCGAATGGTTCTCGGTCGCATGGAGAAGATCGTGGAATCAAAACTTATCCCTCACCAAGCGGGCTTTAGGCCAGGAAAAACATGCACTGGGCAAATCTTGGCCCTTACTGAGCATATCGAGAGGGGATTCAAGGATAGGCTGACCACTGGAGTTGCTCTTGTTGATTTAACCGCCACATATGACACCATCATCCATAAATAATCCATCTCCTAAATAAATTATATGCAACAATCAAGGACTATAACCTGATGAAGGTGGTTGAGTCAATGATGCAGAATCGATGCTTTTATGTCACCCTAAATAATAATAAGAGCAGGTGGAGAATTCAAAAGAATGGGTTGCCCCAAAGGAGCGTCTTGGCGCCAATGCTATTTAATATATATACCAACGATCAGCCACTTCCCGCCCACTCAAAACATTTTCTTTATGCTGACGACCTGGCAATAGCTGTGCAAGACACCAGCTTTCACAATATCGAACAAAAACTGGAAGCTACACTTAACACCATGTGATGTGTGTCATCAATGTTTTACAAGTACACGTAATCCCCTTTGTACTTTTCCAAATTTCTATACCGTTTTAGAAAAAAATATAAAAATCATAAAAATATGGTTGAGTTTCCTAATAAAAATGGTTGAACCCCTAAAAATCAAAACGCGTTTCTATGGTAATATATATCTTCGTTTTCATTCTTTGATAGATTATAATTCATAGAATTATAATTAACGTAATATTTCTTGTCATTTTAAATTGTTAAAGAAACATAAAATTTATTTAGTTCAATGCTACGGAAAGGACAATGATCGTTTTCGGAAAATATGATGCTTTAACAACAGCAAAGAATATGACGTTAATCAAAATTAATAATAGCTATCTATCAAAGAATAAAATAGAATTGATATTACCATAGAAACGCCTTTTAATTTTTAGGGACAAATTCAACCATATTTTCATATTTTTCTTAATTTTCTCTAAAACGGTCTGAAAATTTGGAAAAGTATAAACAGAATTAACCATTTTAGAACAAGCTTGTAAAGGTAATCAGGACACATACTGACCACTGCTTTCTTTAATTAAATTGTTTTCGGAAAATCGGTCGTACCTACATCATCACTGCCATACTATGTTATTCAAACGCCCATCACTATGCCATGATCTTGTCCTTTATCTTAGTCAAATACCTTTCAACGCACCAATTCCATTCGATATTCGGTCGTGCCTGTAATTGCCTGTAGAGGCGCTCTAATAACATACACAAAGCGGCAACGCTCTGATTTATAGAGCGCAGGAATGGCTAGATTACGGACGCGGCCGCCCTCTGGCAAAGCTTTCCTTAATTACTTTAATTACTGCGCTCTGGCATGGGCTGAGACTAGGGATGCCTATCAGATAACAAATATCGACGTTGACATCGATATTCGACATCTTCATATGCTATCAACCATTACAAAAATGAGTTTTATACTCCAATTAATGAAGGATTAGATTGGATTAGATTATTCCAGTTTTCTCCTTTTCAGATCTATTTTGGTTCTTTTCTGATCCTTAGGTTATATTCTCCAGTCCTATTCTTTTTAAAAAATCTAAAAATTTGGACACTCAATACTCCATATAACTCTCTCTTAATGGCTTATCATTGCCAATTACAGAGAATCGCACATTTGCCAGGCTGTCACACCGACATAAAATGTGTTCTCTCATTTTTTCTTCAGATTGACAGAACCTACCTTAGATGAACCTACACATAGTTTCGTTGTTAAGAGACCAACCACAGATTTGACTGTTTTTCTGTCTTTTCTTATCAGGTCTGCCGCAAATTTTGGCGAATGTTCTACTGTGAGTGAACTCCTAGTGAGTGACCGCCTAGTGAGTGAATGTTTCTAGTGAGTTTCTCCACCATTCTAGAAATTTGTTGGCCATATTCTTATGACTGCTTTTGCAACTCCGCAGAAGGTTTTGGGATTATGAATGGCTTTGGTGAGCCTTACTTGGTTAGTTTAAAGTAGTCCAACAAATTTAAATACCAGATTCTTTTAGTGTTACTTACTTGGGCGTACTTAGAGCATTCCAAGCTGAATAACTATTTTTAAAGATTCACAAATGACCTAAACTGTCTGTCTGTCTGTCTGTCTGTCTGTCTGTCTGTCTGTCTGTCTGTCTGTCTGTCTGTCTGTCTGAACCGATTTTAACCAAATTTGGCACAAAAATACTGTGGCACCCGAGAATCTGGCCATTAGTTTTTGGTGGGGCTGGGGGATTGCTAAGGGGGTATGGGAGGGGGTTAAAAATTAAAAAAAATCGTAACTCCAAAATTACAGTAGCTAGCAAAACGCGTTTTTTTTTAAATGAAAGGTATACAGGCACGGCAATTAATATCTAGGCATAGGAATTACATGCATTGGAATGAAACGCCTATAAAAAGTCTATGCTTAAACAGAGATGGACAACAACTTCCCCGTTTCCACTTCCACTACGACTGTCTACTTAGACAAACTCCAATAAGATAACAAATTTTGGAAATTCCGCCACCTCCGAACCACTCATGATACTCCATATAACTCTCTGCCCTTTATTTATCGCCATTATTTTATTTCCCTTCCCGCGCCTCCGCAGCTCGCTATTCCGTCACCCGTCAGTTCATCACAGAGTTGCCAGGTCTACCGGTTTCGTCTGTAAGCTGCCGATCTACCGATTTAAAGAAAAATCTAACGATATGTTCAACTGCATGCGTCTTTAGTTTTTACAATAGAAGCACTTTTAAAAAGCTAACTTATTTCACTAAAAATTAAGCGACTGCCGCGTTGGAATCTGTGTAATCTGACTTTATTATTGTTTCATTAAATTTTATTTAGTAATAACACACAACAGGTCATCGTTCTGTCTAGTAGCAGAGTTGCAGAGATATTCCTAAAAATCCTTATTACTCCTTATTAGGCGCGGTATTGGCGACATGCCCGAAGAAGTTGATATCTTTTGAAAAAATTTTGTTTCATTCATCTACTAAAGTTGAACCCATATTTTCCCCAAAAAAATGTAAACAAAAAACAAAATTTAAGTTAAGAAACAACCTAAATTCGGACAAATATTTTAGTGATTTTCCTGTCAAAAAAATATATTAATATAAAAGAAGAGTTGAGAGTTGCTACAGCTTTCCAATTGAAATGAAATTAATTTTAGATATCACTGATCAAAATTTGTACAAAGGTAAAAAGTGACTGCTACACTAATTTGTGACTGCTATCCCTACTTGTTATAGTTTTATATGTTTTTATTAATATACATATTAATATTATTATTTTTTCTAATATCAAATAATATACCTAGCTATTTCTAATTCTTGTTATATTTATTATATTTGTATTTTGTTTGAGTGATCTATTATTACGACACATATAGAAATGCTAATTTTGGACTTAAATATTATATTTTCTATTGTTTCTCTACTTTTGATTTTTGTTGAAGATCTACCGAGAATTTTGTTCTCGTATGGAATTGTAATCTAACAAACCCGGCAACACTGTTCGGCTACTCCTTATAAAGTTTTTTCGGCCTAGTTCCTTTGTCACCGCCGCCGCCGACCGACGGTGTCGGGGCGACTGCTAGGAAGATCGTACAGTATTGCCATTTCATAGAATTGCACTTGCTATTTTAGAAATGATTTCATAGTTTTGCATGTTACTTTTCGTTTTAGAAAGAAGTTATGTGCCTAGAGAAAATATTCTTAAAATTGTTTCGTACTTTATTTAATATTTCATTAAGCAGGCAAGATAATGGGATTAGAAGATTTGGGATAAGCCAACATAATTTCGATTTAATTGAATGGCAACACTGTCCGTCCTGTTTCTATTTTTTCGATTCTATTCTATTAGTAGGCGGTAGCCCCCACACAAGCGTCTTAAAGACCCGCCCGGCGCCCCCTCTTGGAGAGGCTCTCTCGTCGTATCACTTCCATGATCACTTCCCCTATACGATGGTAGGGAAAAGACACTTTATCCGTCTCTGTTGCACTGCAGTGTTTTTTGCAGCCTTACCATCCTTTTTTATCGCATTGAAAACCTCCTATTGCTAATGTTCCTTTGCCAGCAGTGTATATGTCTAGATTTGTTATGAAGTATTTTTAAATTGTTGAATGGCTATTTCTTTGTGTAAATCGACTAAATATTAAAACATACCTGAAAAACACCTACACACAATACCTCCAGAAATAAATTATTTGTCATTGTCAGTGGTTTGTCAGTTAGATTATAATAATATATCAAGTTTTTACATAATTTAGGGATCAGTTCATACAGCCAGCTTTAGATACATAAATATTAGAACAAAGGTTCGTTTAAACGGCATTAGTGAATTAGCTACACAAAGCGATTTTAGGAAATTCGTCCTCTTAGAGAGTAAAATTATGTCGGAACAATTTGTTGTATGAAAATTCCGAGGGGTGTCTCACTCGGGTAAAAAATGTACACGTACTGCCAAAATATCCTTCCACTGCTAAGCGACTGCCAATAACTATGAAGAAGACTGCCTATGACTGCCATGTAATTATTATAGGCGACTGCAATAAGACTGCCAATGACTGCCAGCGACTGCAAAAAAAATGTACAGGTAATTCCAATAGTGAGACACCCCTCGGAAAATTCCTTACTATGTGGTCTAGAAGCATGAAATCCTACAAAAAGATTTAGAAAAGATTTTTGAAATTTATCAACCAAATGGGTAAAGTTAGTAAAAATTTATATAAAACTTGGTGACCTGTGGATTATACACATAAAAATTGGCACAAAGGATCATTTAAAAGACATGAGTTAATTATTTGGATAAAGCGATTTTATGAAATTTATAATCTTAGGGAGTAGAATAGGGAATGAAAGTTTGCTGTACGAAAATGCATTACTATAACATCTAGCAGTATAAAATTTTATACAAGGGTTTATTTAGTGACACATCAATAATATAAACTTCTATATTTCTTCTTCAATTATCCTTCAAGGAATAATAAATAACTATAAATGAAGTATTAGTGCTCTTTATGAACCAAAAAAAGAGATAAAAAATAAAAAAAAATATCAAGGGAGTAAATTAAGTAAAGCGACAATTGAAAATTTCAAATATTCATTTGAAAACTTCATATTTCAAAACTATTTATTTTAGTAATACAGTTTATATGGCATAGGTAGGGGTTCTATCTATAGAGGGTAAATAATCATTTTACTGTTTATTATTTTGGAGAGATTTTCTTTTTTCAGATTTTGCAAAATTTCTTTGAAATTGACTTTGGTTTGATTTCGAAAATAATCTATATATAAATAAGAAATAAAAAACCGCGCTGGAAGATCGCCATCCACCCTCTATCCAACCATACATAATTAGTTTCAGTCAATGGAAGTAGTTAGAAAAAATTGAAAAAAAGTGTTAAAAAAGATTTCAAAAACATTTTGTGGCCAAAATTGAACTTCTTTGAAATACTTTGATTTCGATAACTTCTTGAATTATTAAGATTTTTTATTTCAGACGGTTCTAATCAAAAGTTTTATTTTTGGTATACAAAGTGTGTCATAAAGTCATATACAGGCGATGAAAAAATTAAAAACGGGTGTTAAATTTTCGAATTTTCTTAAGTACATAATAATATTTAAAGAGAATAAAAATGCTCTTGAAATTGGTATATTGACGGCTTTTTATAAATTTTAAGTAAAAAATATGTAATAAGTCAAAAATAACAATATCGATTTTTTGTCGAGCGAGTCTTAAATAAGTGCAATTATTCTTAGCGGTAGTAGGTATATTTGACCCCAGAAACACGATTATCAGTTATTTCGCGAAATTTTTTTTGGAAATTTGGAATTTTTTGAAAAACCTTTTGGATTTTTTTTAGTTTTTTGTTAAAAACCATAATTTCTTAATAATATGGCAACATAGATAGGTAGTAGATTAAATTTACAAAACAGAAAAACCCGAAAAGCTGCAGTGGTTCTCAAAATTTAAGCAAAAAATATTTTTTTTTGAAATTTTTAAAGTAAAATAACTCAGTTATTTTGGAGTTATTTGAAAAACGGTGAAGAGAAAATATGGTTTCTTATCGAGATCTACCAACCCTGAAAATATTTGCACTTATTCAAGACTTGCCCTGTATAATACCCAGAAAATCGACAATTGATAACTTTCATATGAAATACGAGTAGCTCTAAAACTCTTAAAAACATAGTTTAAATAGGGCATTTGTAAGGCTCACTAGCTCTATATACAAAGTAAATCATTTAAATCAATGCATGAACTATTCGAGGTGTAACGCGAACGTAGTCGCGGGAAAAAACTAGTTTATAATAACATCAAAATCAGTCAAAGTCGCAGTTTTCGAGATATTCACATATTTTAGTATGGGCGGCTATACGTGCCTCCCGGCGCCAATTTTTTTGCCGATCTTAATAGCCTACCATACCTATTGGTATAGTCGGCTAATAAATACAGTATATTTGAGATGCATTGAAAATAAAAAATATTCCATCCTTGATAGGTACAGAATTTAATTTTTCCAAATCACGTAATAAAAAATTTGAGAATTTGGTGTGAATTATATACTCGTGGATATTGCTTGGAAGAATACCGCATATCATATTAATTCGGTATTTTGTGTTGGTATTATCATAAACGTGTAACATATACTAATTAAATTAAATAAAATAGACATTGAATTAGAGATAAAGATCTATATATGATGTGATTATTCATTAATCGTATTCGAAAATCCATATTAAGCAAGGCGCCACTGTTGCCGGGAATAATAATGATATTTAAATTAATTAATAAAATTAAATCAGTCATAAAACTAATATATAACAAATAAATGATTAATACGCGTGTTGAAATATAAACGAATAATTCTGAGAAATTATATTATATTGATGTAAATCTAAAATAGATTTAGATGCTATAAACACAACCTATCAGCAACGGGGTAACTAGTAGATTATTCATCCTGGGGGGACCTAGGGGTCAGACCAGGGGGGGCAAGCCTTTAGTTATTTAAAAAATGACGAATGATAGTAATAAAAAATAAACATTTTTAAATAAAACGTTTACATGAATTTTTCTTTCAATAGATTTGATTTTGATAGACTTGGTTGTGAACCCCGGTTTTCGTGGATTGCTTAAATACCTACAAATTTTGTAAAAAAATTTTGGAGGGTGCCACTTGGTCTTACTTTTTGTGCTACAGCTTATACATTAGGGTTACCAGACGTCCATTTAAAGATCCGGACATGTCCGGGTAAATCTGGACGTATGGTAACTCTAGTATCAGCCAATGACTAGAGAATACTTTAATAAGTCTAAGTATTCTTTAGTCATTGGTATTAACAGTGTTAATACCAATGACTAAACAGTGACAACCAAAAAGTAAAGAGGCACAAACAAAAGCGGTGAGATTTTTGAATGTCCGGAGTGCGGTAGGCAAATAACATCACGTATTGGGATGTTCAGTCACAGAAAAGCTCATGAAAGAAAACGCCTTGCGTGACCATCTTCTGATGTGTGTTCGAATACTCGTCAGCGAGTAATGGCAGTATGTATATGTACATTGGTACCTATTAACCGTTTTATCCAAGGCAGCCAACCGACTTGCGCGGCATGTCAAAAATCAAAATTTAAAATTCTTTAATCATGTTAAATTACGGTCTTGCGTCATGTTAAATTAAGGTTTACAGTCGTGAATGTCATCAAGCCTTGCAAGATACAAGGTAAAATGAAATAAATATGTAATACATAAATATATAATAAAAATAGGACATTACAGTTAAAATATACACATTAACGTTCACAAAGCACAAACACATTAAAAGATATCTTAGCCAGAGAAATAGAAAGAAAGATACTCATCTTAAACTCATTAAAAATATCCTCAATTTAATTTTGAAATCCTTGTTGTAAATTCTTGTGTAAATTCTTAAAACATTCAGGCAGTTTATTATAAAATTTGAAAGACCAATACCCCGGACCATCCTGACACCTTCGACGCCAGTAGTGTGTTACAATATTATACTTGTTTCGTGTATTACAGTCATGAACTTCGCTATGAGTTGTGCATGAGTCTATGTTATTCCTTAAATCTAGTAGGTTGCGATAAATATAAAGACATGGCAATGTCAGTATTCCCAGAACCCGGAGAGCGGTCCGATAGTCCTCTCTGTATCCAAGACCGGCCAGCAGCTTTACGGCCCTTCTCTGTAATCTAAAAACCCTGTGGGTTTCAGCTGAGTGACCCCATACTTGGATGGCATACGAAATATGACGGATGGCATATGAAATATGTAAGCGAGCTTCACTGTGTTTCTTACTCAAAAATAAGTGTAAATGGTTATGATAGTGAATAAGCTCTGCTACAAAGTTAGTAGATTGTTTAAATGGCTATATAACTTCATAATAAACAGAAATATATTTCTCTTAAAACTTGTGTCCTTAATTCGCTTACGTAATTATTATTGGCACCAAAAAATGAATGTTAAAAAAATCTATAAATATTATTCGTGGCTTGATTCATTTTTAGCCAAGAGAAATGTCTGAACCATATGTTCTCTGCAGTTTTCCAACAAATCACTTCGTTTATTGTTACAAAAACTGAAAATCTCTTTGATATCTGCGCGAAGCGGTTAATTACTATTTACGTCTGCAAATTTCGATAACTAGGAACATATGTTGGTTAGTTATATGTTGAAATTAATATGAATGTTGATGAGGTGGTACTAATCCACACTTGCAGGAAAAATACTTATTCCAGAAATGGTACAAAAAATTAAACTTTAAATTTTGAAAAAAAAGTTTAATTCGCAAATAATTATTATTTATTATTATGAAAAATATATATCTTTTCAAAGAAAATAAACCTGTAATGATATAAACTAAATTTTCTTCGAATTTAGTTTATATCATTACGGTTAGGATCCCATAGGCATGTACTGGGTGTCCCATTTTCATGTGTTTTATGGAGTTTCTCGTTTATGAGTAGAGATATTTTTGACGCACTGGTGCATTAATTCTACTCGCAAAAACTAGTGGATATATCTATATAATTTATTACAAACAAATAAAGAAAATCCATGAATATCTAAAAAACAAATATAAATTAGTAAAAACCAACTAACCAATGAATTAACATCCTCCAAATATCCACGCTAACCAAAGCTTAATAGTTGCCTTGCTGGGGCTAGACACAAGTATTGAAACATTCTACGGAAATCAGTTTTCAGCTTTCCGTTAAGTTAGGTGAGGTTAGGTTGATAATTGATATACCAGGGGAGTCGAAAAATGCAAAATTATCAAATACGCCCTGTATTTCATGAACGAAGTTAGTTAGGACAAATATTTATACAGGTTGGTCCGAACTGTATTCCGGAAAATATAGAATAGAATAATATTCCTGGGAAATGTATATTTTTTACTCAGTAGTTTTTATACAGGTACGAACGAAAAGTTATTACTCTTCAAAACAGTTGCAACACATGTAGGTAGCTCCCCCTACAAAGAGTCATATTGATGTTACGGTTAAAGTCCGATGTCGGGTTAATGTCGACATTAACAGGGTTAATGTTTGGGTTTGGTTATGTTTTTGGTTGTCCTGTTGTGTGTTATTCTCGAGATTAACCGGGCAATGTCGACATTAACCGGACATCAGACCTTAACCGTAACATTGACATCAAAATCAAATTTATCATGTCAAAAAACTCCCTAACACCAATTTTCATCCAAATATTCGCGTTACTTCATAAATTATTTGGAAAAAAAATCGAAATAAAAATTAAACTTCTACACCCTGTACAGGGTGGCTCGAATTCGACGCTCATCATTGGGATTTTGGAAACCGTAAGAGATACAGGATCGGTTAAATGGAAGCAAAGTTGCGCAATTTGATGCTCAATAAAATGCCGTATTGCATTTTGAAAAATTCCGAATACTTCCGAATATATTCGAAAAAAAACGGAATTTTCAATTTAGTTTTCTATTGTTTCCTGGCTTTATTTGTTAAGATAACTTAAAGTGAAAAACACATTTTCATGGCCACTTTTCTGCTCTATAACTCTGTGTGATTAAATATTGACTCTCACGTTTCGGCTTCTGGCGACCATCATCAACTTAATTTTTTAAATACGGACCTGATTTTTTTTCAATTTAATTAAATCCTTTCATCACTCTTAAAACACTATATATAGTCACTTTGATATTTGCCGACGTTTCGTACAGAAAACTCCATCACCAGAATATTTTATGCACAAAAAATGCAATACGGCATTTTATTGAGCATCAAATTGCGCAACTTTGCCTCCATTTAACCGATCCTGTATCTTTTACGGTTTCCGAAATCCCAATGATGAGCGTCGAATTCGAGCCACCCTGCACTACTAAGAACACCCACCGAAACTAAGCATTTTAGGACATACATTTATAAAAAAAATACTTATTTTTATCTGCAGAATATGCTGCCAAAATTTCCGGAATACAGTTTGCACCACCCTGTATAGCATCTTAAGTTTCATCAAAAAGTAGCATATTCAATGGAAAACCGCATCTTTGTATCTTTACTCATAAACGAGAAACCCCATAAACCACACGAAAATGGGACACCCTGTACAGTAAGATTTGTATATTTATATAACTTTCCTGAGATTCTAAAAGTGGATAGGGAAATGTTCGTCCAAATTTTAACTAAATATTTTGATGTATTTTTGTACCTTCTAATGAAGAAAAAGACGCATGGTCTTTCCAAGAATTGACAAACTTAAATAAAATCGGGCATATAATGCTATTACATTAAAATACGACCATACGTAGGTGTGAAAGATTATATATCGGCGGAATAAATCTTCCCATTTTTAAGAGCGATCCTTCCCGAAATCTAAAACACACCGATCCAATCCAATCGCTTTTTGTGATCGGATTTTATTGGCTCGTTAAAACACACCACAAGATTAATGTAAAACGATTAATTTTCAAAAGAACAATATACAGCCTCACACAAACCATGGCGATATGGCAACTCCTGTGTCGATCGTATAATAAATTCCTGGTAATTCGAGTAATTTTGTTTCGATTTATTTTTTAATATAACGACTGTAACGAGAGAGAAACTCAACCGAAATTGGTCACACGCTGTGAGTACATCGATTTTTCGTGTCCAAGAAACCGATCTCGAAGATATTTCTTTTTTTTTCTGATTTTCGACGTACAAGGGGGTCCAAATTTGACACTTTTAGTGAGAATAATATCTAGAAGTTACTTATAAAGCTAAACTTTACCAAAATTTACGACAGACCTGATAAGCAAAGACGGGAAAACTGTGCCTAGTAACATGGAATTGCGAATTCCATAGACATTTAATGCTGATGGGATTGACAGGCAGATTTTGTTAATGTGAAGAAGGAAACGGCAAAACACATTTTATATCAGGCAAATGTGCGGTTCTTTGAATTCTTCAACGATAAGCCATTGATAAAGAACTCTATGAGGAGTCTCTCCAGGTTGTTATTGGAAATTTTGAAAAGAATACGACTTTAAATATAACCTAAAGATTAGAAGAGGACCGCAGTAGATCTGTAAAGATCACAGTAGAACAACCATCATTATAGTCTTTATACTCCAGTGATTTCTCTTTGATTTGGTTTGGTTTGAGCATATTTTACTTCATACACCTCTGTTTAAAACAATTATCTGACGTTCTGTGACACAAATTATATAAAAATATTAAAAAACGTTTACCAGTGAACCAACCAGTGTTATCAAGACCAATCAGTGTTCGCATCTTGGGTTATTTCCGGTTGTCTTGACCTACTTTTATTTCTTAAAAACGCCTTGAAACTACTGGTGAAATTGCGGAAAATTGAGGAGGGCGTGGGGTAATTTTTATTGACGTCTTTCGGTAGTTTCCTGTTGTCTCGTTCAATTTTGTTTTGTCTCGAGCAACTTCCACGACGTGTTGGTATCTATACCCGAGACAAAGAACTTTTTTCATAAATATCAATGAAATGAGTAAAAGTAGACGTTTCTAAAACATCTGTTATGATGATATTTTCGTTAATTACATGTCTTTTTATGTTGACATACAAGGTTTTCCGGACTGTATTTCGGAAACTTCGGCAGCATATTCTGCAGATAAAAATAAGTAAAAAAGTTCGTATAAATGTATATCTTAAAATGCTTAGATTCGGAGAATTCGTTCGAATTGTATTCGAGAAACATCGTCAGCATATTTTGCAGATAAAAATAAGTAAAAAAGTTCTTATAAATGTATGTCCTACATTCCTTAGTTTCGCACTCTCGGAGATACAGGGTGTAGCAGTTTCATTTTTATTTCGATTTTTTCCAAATAATTTCTGAAGTAACATCAATATTTAGATGAAAATTGGTGTCTCGGAGTTTTTTGACATGAGAAATTTGATTTAGATGGCAATATGACTCCTATTTGTAGGGGGCGCCACCTACATGTGTTTCGACTGTTTTGAAGAGTAATAACTTTTTGTCCGTATCTTATGAAACTACTGGAAACTACTAAAAAAATACACATTTTCGTGATTTTTTAAGTAAAAAATGTCTTTTGGCAAAAATCCGAAGGCTCTCTCTTATTGCAATAGTACGAAGTATTTTTAAGCTAAGTGTTTTAAAACAAGACATTGAATAAGCTCAGAGGAAGCCGAGTTCGTAGATTTTCAAAATGTATTACTTTTTTAATTTTCAAAGTTAGAAAATATGATTATTTTGCTCTGACCTACCACCCCATAAAACATTTGCATTTTTAAAATATTACCTTGTGTAAACAAATAATTTATAAAGCAATTAAAAGTATTCATACTGTATTTTCCTGTTTATTTCTTTTTTTACGATTTTTTTATAATATTTTTGAAATACGTAAGTATGGAGACAAAAATTAAAAAAAAAATCCCTATTTATATTAGTTTCATCTTCTTGATTTGAGAATCCTAACAGCGCTTTCAGATGGAGCGGAGCTCTTCGAGCAAGAATCATGAGTTTATATGAACAATTTCACATGGGTCGCATATGCTCCGTCCGGATGAGCTATCTTGAATTAACGAAAATATCATCATAAATATCTGTAACAGCGCTTTCAGATGGAGCGGACCGTCCGCGACGGAGCGTCCGCGACTTCGAGCAAGTACCATGAGTTTATATGAACAATTTCACATAGGCGCGTATGCTCCGTCCGACGGAGTTCGTCCGACGGCTATCTTGAAAAAACTCCACGGACGGTGCTCCATCTGAAAGCGCTGTAAAATTATAAGAGATCCGCATAAAAAAGTATATAAATATGCCTTAAAACTACGCATTATCTCCACAGACAATATATTTGATTGATTTATCATATTATATCCTATAATATCGATAGATAACCACAATTTTAAAACTTTGGCAAATCAAATATCGACCTACATTTTTTCCTTAAACCACAACTAATCCTGTGAAAAATAGCCGAAAATTTTCTGTGATAAGGTAATTCTGTTTGAATCAGAAAATCTGGGTATTACATTATCTGACCCAGTAACTCTGGCTGCCGAAGTAAGGTGTATCTTTTTGTTTTTTCCGTAAACAAGTAGAAGATAAGATTTTCGTAACGTGTTTTCTGTAACAGAATTTAGTAAACATGACTTTGAAGAAATTCGGCGCCTCCATAATAAGTAGATCAAAAATTTAGTAGCTTTACTTCTTAGACTAATAAATTATTAAAAATAAAACATTACAGCACATTGACTCTTTTCAATTAAACTTGTTTCTATTACAGCATAGCATAGCTTGAACGTAGTGAGGCCAACTTTTTTCAAAGGAATTATATTCAAAGAATGAATATACCATACGTTCATAAAAAAACAAAAAACGGTGTCAGAGTTGGCTTAGAAATGATTATCGCTATCATTTTATATGTAAATATACACACTGTTCGGTTTTTATATGATTCAAAATAAAAAATATATAAATTGTAAAATTAGTAATTTTTTAATGGCCATAATGCGTTCTTTCAAAATCATCGAACAACTAAATAATTTCCATAGATCCAGTGACGTACCGTGACTTTGAATTTTGAGACCATAAACTGACAAATAATTTGTCGAAAAAATCATATTACAGCTATATGTTTTATTTTGCATAAAAATGTTAACTAATAAGTTAGAATAATTATATTTCTTCCCTAACTAAGTGGTTTAATCGCTAAATTTAACTAAAGCTAAGTACAACAAAAATCTTAAATGCGTGGACTTTTATAACAACAACTACATCGTAAAATACTATTTTGGTAGCATTCTGAACAAGGATTCAAGTTAAACTTTTTAGAAAATAATTTAAAGGAAAAATGAACCTGCTTGCAGGTGCTTGTTCCGAGTAAAATCCTAGAGCTCTATGATTTGCTTTTATAAACTCTGGCACATGATGCAGAATTGCATGAATCTTTGGAGTTACCTTAATACCTAAGTTGAGTATTTCCAATCTAAATTGTTCGATGTCATGTTCAAAATGTTTGTTTAGTGCTTGACCAAAACAACTCGAAACTACTTGATTGAATGCAGAAAACACTGCAATATATTTTATTCCTAAAAAAATATGTTTAGGTTTTTGCTTCTAAAAACTTTGAATAGGATTCTTTACCGGGCGATATCGTCTTCAAAATATCCACTTTCTTTAAAAGTTGTCTGGCGTTATTTCCGTTACATTTTCCATAATGATCTAGTTTCAATCCCGCTTTTTTTTATCCATTCTGTTCCAATATTGGTATTCTCCAATTCAAGACAATCAAATAGTTTTTGAACCACACCTAACAAAAGGTGAAGCTCAGGAGAGGGAATATACTTTAAGACAGGTGTTTCTTCGTCGCCAATGATTAAAGGTATGTTTCTACAGTTTTCTAAAAAATAATTGCCCTTTTTTATATAGTTCATTGAACAACACTTTAAAAAATACAAAAAAAATATTTCAAACAAAAACGCTTACTAAAATCTTTGGTTTTTGTTATATTTCCTCCAGATTGTTGCCATAAATTTGTATTTTCTGTAATACTTTTTATAGTTCTGAATGATCCTTTAATTTTCATTTCCTTTACATTTACATCATACCATGGGCAAGTGTGAGTGGATGAATTTGACTGAAGACCAAGGAGAATCATAAGCTTAAAGTCAGCGGCAAAAGTATAGGAACAAATTCCACATATGGACTGCAGATCTAACGTCTCAAAGAGGCTTTTAATGTTAGCATAAGATTCAGACAACTTCGGTCCTAAGCCAATTATGAATAGTTTATTAATTCCAACACTTTTATATTTCTTGAAATATTCGGGATCATTTTCAGGGAGCACATTCAGACAAACTTTAAGTGATCCACCACCACTATCAATGCCAATTTTTAGAAGAAAATCTTCAGATAATTCTCTTATTTCCAAAATATATGATAGAAGACCAGATAGATCTGAGCAGTATACAAAAATTAATATTAACTGAATTAATATTTTTCCTTTAAATTATATTCTAAAATGTTTAACTTGAATTCTAGTTCAGAATGCTACCAAAATAATCTTTTACGATGTATTTGTTGTTATAATAGTCCACGTATTTAAGATTTGTGTTGTATTTAGTTTTAGTTAAATTTAGCGATAAAACCACTTAGTTAGGAAAGAATTATAATTATTCTAACTTATTAGTTAACATTTTTATGCAAAATAAAACATATAGTTGTAATATGATTTTTTTGACAAATTATTGTTTCAGTTTTTGGTCTCAAAACAAAAAAAAAGTCACGGTACGTCACTGGATCTATGGATGTGATTTAGTTGTTCCATGATTTTGAAAGAACGCATTATGGTCATTAAAAAATTACTAATTTTAGAATTTATATATTTTTTATTTTGAATCATATAAAAACCGAACAGTGTACAGGGTTGTTCACCACATACGACACGGAGTATTGTAGCTAAACGATTAGATTTTTACAAACTGTAAGTTTTGGGTTCGTTGAAGGACTATTAGAGCTACAATTTAAAAATATTTTTACAAGATACAGAGTGTCCCAAATAAATAAAAAATATCAAAATTGTATTTTTTTAAATGGAACACCCTGTATATTATTACATTTTTAGTTTCGAATAAAATAAAGGTAAATTTGATTAAGGTTTATCACCCTTAAACCTTACAGTTTTTGAAATATTTTCAATTTTGTGAAATTGCAGTAACAATTTTAAGGTTTCATTTCTCCAAGGGTATCAAAGTTTTTAATACTAAATAGTTACTGAAGTTTAATTGTTGATCAGTTATAGAGTTGCAATAATAAAAATAATACTACTTCATACAGAGTGTCTAAAAATTTATTTTAAATAATTCCTAGCTTTAAACGGCAATAAATCGTTTAATTTAACTGGAACACACGATATATTTTACGAGAATCAGGTGCACAATTTAATTGTCCATCAAATTGTATTAAACCATTTTTTACCTATCCTTTCAAGTTTTCGTAGAAAATTCATTTTCTTATAAATTAGACCTCATTTATCAATATACCTATGAAATATTGACATTTTAGATTGTTTTTAAAGAAACAAATGTATAAAATGTACAAGTACTAAAAACGATAATATTACTAGCCTATTTGTATACAAAAATAAAATTATTTAAATCTTTATAAAAGAGTTAATTAAATATACCACCATTATTTCCGCACAAATATTAATCAATAACATATTTAATTTTGTTAGTTAATAAATTATTCTAAACAATTGTGGATTTGGAATCAGAAATTAATATAATAATAAGTTATGAAAATGAACGTCTCTGTTGTTATAAATAAGCATTCGTCAAAAAATGAAGTAAAATGTTTAAGGTGTTACTTTTTACCACACTGTCTAATACACATACACAATTGAGTTTTTTAGTATTTGGAGCAATTATTAATTAACGCAAACTAACCAAACCAAACAGTCAATTAATGTAGCTTGAATACTGGAATCATATTAATTGGTCCTCTTTTACAAATATTTAAATATTTTTTTATTTTTTAATGACATAACGAACTATATCGACAATATTAGTATCTGTACCCTTTAAAAATTTGTTACATCTTTAAAAATAATCTAAAACGTCTATATTCCATTGGTATATTGATAATTGAGGTCTAAATTATAAGAAAATGCATTTTCTACGAAAACTTGAAGACATGATAAAAAATGATATGATACAATTTGATAGACAATTAAATTATGCATCTGTTTCTCATAAAATATACAGGATGTTCCATTTAAATTAAAAAAGTTATTGCCGTTTAAAGATAGTTATTATTTAAAATAAATTTTTAGACACTCTGTATAAGGTAGTATAATTGTTATTATTGCAACACAAAATTTAGCAAATAGAAATACTTCAGTACAATATTTGGTTTTAAAAACTTAAATACGCCTAGAGAAATAAAGCATTAAAATTTAAAATTATTACTATATTTTGACAAAAACCTAAATATTTCAAAAACGGTATGATTAAAATGCGGGAAACCTTAATCAAATTTACCTTTATTTTAATCGTAGAAACTAAAAATGTAATAATATACAGGGTGCTCCATTTAAAAAAATACAACATTGATATTTTTTATTTATTTGGGACATTCTGTATCTTGTAAAAATATTTTTAAATTGTAGCTCTAATAGTCCTTCAACGAACCCAAAACTTACAATTTGCAAAAGTCTAATAGTTTAGCAACAATACTCCGCGTCGTATGTGGTGAACAACCCTGTATATGGGGAATGTTATCGATTTATCATTTTCATGTCGTCTTGACGGTTTTCTTCGATCATGTAATATATCTATCTAGAAAAAATGTTTAAATTGTTCCCAAATTAGATCTCAGAGTGCCAAGGTGTGAAAGATCACCATGTTAATTTTACAATGAGTTATATATAATTCTTAAAGTGTGACTTACAGGATGTCCTCGGACATCTAAATTCTGGAAACTCAAATTACCTACCACTTAATCCGTTAAGTTTGACATGAGATGGTATTTGCTTTTCTTGTCTTCAGATAGGAGTAATAACGAAACATATGGTAACAGTTCTTTAATTTATTATTAGAAGCAAAATAGTAGCTACTTTTTTGCTTCTAACAATAATAATATCATGCCATAGAAAAAACGCGTCAAAGACAACTGGGGAATTACAATCGATGATAATTTTGGTGAGATCAAGCCCTAGACGTCGTCTATTGGTCCGTACTCTTCTTTATTTTTTAATGGTATTTACAGCCTTTTTTCGCCTTAATATGGTTGTAACTTATTTTTATACGGAGTAAAATTGATTTTTAAATGGTGTTTGGTTTGGTGTTGGTTGTAAAATTCGAAAAAAAATCGAAACGTTCTATCCCTTTTTTCTTTCTATAATTAGTGTTAATTTGAAGTTTTATGCCAATTTTTAGTAATAACACCTAAATTGTATTCTGAAGATAAAAATGTAAGAGAAATTCTGGGAAATATAATTTGAATAATCTATTGGTGTAGAAAGCAGTTTATAAAAAGGTCTTATAGTCCTTAATACCTATGTTATGTCTTAACACTACACAATCAAAAATAATAATTGTAAATAAACAGGCCATGAAGTTACATTTCTCTTGTACCATTGTTTTAATTTTATAGTTGTTCCCTTCGAGCTAAGGTTGTTCCCAATCTTTACATGGTGTTAGAGTCATTTTCCAAAAATTTTACTGTTGCACAAGAACAAATAAATAAATAAAGCAACAAGAAAGGTTCTCGTGAACATGCTTGATAATATTTATGTATGATTAGCATGTACTCCGACTATTAACACTAACTAAATGAATCTAATTATATAGTCAGTAAAGAATGTATAAAAAAAGACTAGATTATTCTTTGAAAATATCTTGCCTAAAGGATTTACTAAATTATATCAGACCAAACGAAAATTTCCCGACCGCGATGGAATTAGAGATTGCATTACTGGTTTATCAATTTACTTATGTATCGGTTAAATATACCAAAAACGCGGTAAAATATTGGCGGTAAATCGTCTTCAAAGACCGGTAATTTCGGTAATCATTAAAAAAATACATACACACTAGTTTAGGAATCAGAAGCCAAATTTACCAAAAATATTAGAGGGCGAAGCCTTTATTTCAAATTTATATTACTATTGCAATAGATTTATTGCAATATTTATTCTATAAAGCTATTAAAATATTCATAATTTTTATTACTGTTTTGAAGAAATCCTTTAAAATATATTATTTATAGTTAAATTACGCCAAAAAATATGGTATAATCACAGGCATAATTTTTAATCGTAGTATTGGCAACCAGTTATAACAGAGATAAGAATCAGATAATGTTAGAACCATAAGTTAGAACAGTTCATAAAAAAATTGCTTTAAAATGTAGGATTGCTGACATCTGAGGTAACAAATCAGAGCACAACTTTTCAGTATGTATAAAAATCAATGTAAGAATAAAAGAATGTTTTCAAACGAAATAGGGACACTTCAATAAGTATATGTAAACTACAATTCTTATATACGTATGTACTTAAACAGAAAACTTTATGACTAATGGTAATATACTTAACAATTTATTAAAATTACAATATCTTCTAAGATTCTAATGCCTTGTGTTCTTTTGAATAAAATATAACAAATAAAAACGGCATTTCTGGGATCAAACTAAAGGACGGATTGAAAATGTAACCCTTATATTTGAAAAAAAAAACACTTCTTTTATGTGACTATTCGTGCTAAAAGTAAGCCACCCCTTCCTACAGGCCTGATTTAGTCCCCATACACTCACTCTTCCGGCTTTATTGGTTATTACAATACGGGAACTTCTGTAATTATCCACCAGGTTTGGGGCTTACAGCTGCCGTGGTTTCTATTGTTATTTTAATCTAATGGTGTTTTCTGTTGTTGTTCCAGATTCGTTAAGAAGCAGAGACGCAGAAGGCAGAATTGGAAATCCACTAATGGATGCGTTGGCTTGTACAAGAGGATACATCTGTGTAACGCGCAGGTATACTGACATGTTGGAAGGTTGTCATTATTCATTTTTCGAATATTGGGTTGACACACTGAAATTATTATTAGACAGGGTGTTAAAAATGGTGTTTCAAACTTCAGTGGGTAGATTTACAGAAAAAATAACAAAAAGAGTTTCTGTGAACATATGTCCCGCGGAAGTTACAGTCATCGAAAGGGTACATATACGAAAAATAATAATTGTAATATACCACATTCTATTTCGTATATACCTATATACGAAACTATTCTATACCACTGCCTATTTCGTCTAAAATGGTACTCTGGGTAGCTTTTATTTCTATTAATTTGTATATATCCAAAATAGTTAAATATGTTTGATGTTTGATTTCATACAAAAATAGCGAAGTATGCGGTGGTAATTTTCACAATTTGTGTTTATTTCCATGTTTAAAATAGTTATTCTCTTTTATACTTTTATAAGTTTTTATACCGTTATAGGGAAAATAAGAATTACGAAATAACGGTCGAATATTTTCCTAAAGAAGTCGACCGTAATTTCATTTTTTTCCCGAAAGTCCTAAAAATCAAATCGCCTTTCTATGGTAATGTAATGTTGTTTTCATTCTTTGATAGATGGTTATTATTATTTGTCATTTATATGAAAGTGTTAAAAAGGTACAATAGTATATTGTTTTATTGACAGTAAAAATGATACTTTTGTGGCAAGGCTGTATGTTTGACTTTACAGGCGAGGCACAAAAATTTATTTTTACTCTCGACACTTCATTCCTACTTTTATTTAAACGTTACAAATAAATTTTTAAACAATTTCAGCCTATCTGTCTGTTCCTCTGTCCTTTTGTCCTTCTGTCCGTCTGTCCTTCTGTTTTTCTCTCCGTCTGTATTGTTAGTAATTATTACAGTTAGTTAACAAGTACAGTCTATAATATCCAATTAATAAATAATTTGAAGCACTTTCACAAATTTTGTATTAAAATATTAATATATTTGATAAATACGTGGACTGCTCACAAATACACGTCGCATCACTACGTATTTCTAAGCCGTAACTGTCCTTACTACTTTTCGTCTCGCGCTTGTGTGTCACGGCCTAAAATTTTTACTCCCAGTGCGCGTAAAGAAGTTTCACTTCAAAAGTGATTTGTTTCAGTATTACGGAAAGTTTGATACTTTAACCCTTTATAGGGCAGTACTAATTATATTCTCGTTTGATCAAATTGAATTCAAAAATATTCATATAAACTAGCACAAAGGGTGCATATCTTCTTAATAACAATTTTCAAAAATTTAATAAATAAGAGAGTGAGGGGGGGTGGTGGTCGATTTTTCAACCAGAGACTGTTAAAGAAAATTCATCACAGAACTTCAATACGCTGATGACTGCGCTCTAGTTGCAAAAACTGTACAGCAATTACAAGAAATGTTGGAACATATACCTGGGCATACGAGGCTTTGGGCCTTAAGCTAAACATCGACAAAACTGAAATCATGTGCACTCCCCCGGAAGATCACAACAATGCTATAAAAATCGGAGAAGAACTACTGGAATGTGTAGCGGAATTCAATTATCTCGGCAGTTTGATTTCGGAAAAGGCCAATATCGACTCTGAAAGCACGAGGATTAGCAGCGCCTGATTAAGCCCCTTAGCACGAGGATTAAAAGGCCAATACCGACTCTGAAAGCAAGAGCATTCTGGATTTGGAAATGTAAAAACGGGATTAACCATTTTAGAACAAGCAAACTTTTTATAAAGAAAGCATTTTTCTAAAATGTTAATAACAAAAAAAATTTTTCCTCTTCTAAAGACGATATAGGGGCAGGATTGGAAAAAATCATAATTTTGTTTAAAAAAATTAAAAAAAATCAGATTTTTTTTATTTAAATCGGATTTTTTTTATTTAAATCAGATTTTTTTGATTTTAATTCAAAAAAATATTTAAATCGGATTTCCAAATGACTAGGATTTATTTCCAATTAAAGTCCTATCCTAAATGGCTAAATCTATAGTTCTATACCCCGATACCGACAACATTAACAAATCTACGGGGCGTGAGATTTTTCCACATCGGTAACCAATATATTCCGCAAAAAAGTCGTTCTCTGCAGATCAAAAGCATTTTTTTTTCAAAACATCTATAAAGTATTAATTTTGTCATTTTAACGGCTAGGCATAAAAGTAAATCACTGTTACGCCTAAGCATAAAAGTACAAAAATATATTATTAAACTGATATTAAGTGTCAAATTCAACGAGTGTACAAATTGTTTCTCGATTACTGTTTGTATTATTTGCATTGTTTGAAATTGATTAAAAAATTATTTGTAATGTTTTAAAAAAATAGTGTTTTATTCGGAGTAAAAATGTACTTTTTGTGCCTCCTTGTAACGTCGGAATAGCTTTACGATGGTCCTTCAAATGTACAGCATCGTCAAAAAAAGTATGATTTCTACTCTTTATAAAACAGTACAATATTGTTCGGAAAATGTCAAAGTGTAAAGTACTTACTGCAAATCAAAATGTCGGTAAGAATTTGGAAACATACAAACGTTTCAGAAAAAATATAAAGCAACATATTTTTTGACAACGATTATAGATTTTCGGGAATGTAGTTTTAATAACCCTGGATATAGTCTCTATATCAGACGAACCTAGTTCTGCACTAGTCTGCGAATGATATGTATTCGAACAGCGAATTTTTGTCACTTAGGGTACGTTTATGTTGGAGCTGCGATAAACGATAAAAGCAGTGAATTAGCGCTACTCTTATCGTTGCTCAACTGCCAACCGTGTCTCGACGCGTTGCTCCAATATAAACACCTAGATATAAATTAATATAATAATATTCTTTGCTTCGCTACTATCGCTGCTCTTATCGTTTATCGCCGCTCCGACATAAACGCACCCTTATACATAAATTTTAAAATAAAAAATCCCTGCGTTTAGCGATCTTATGGATTCACACGAAATTACTTCAAAAATTGGTTCAACATTTAAATTGATAAATAGATATTTTTATATGTCGATTTATTATCCGTTATAGAAATATTTTTTATAGTTTTCCAGGACAGATTTTTATAACTTTTACAGTTATTTTTTGATTTATTATAAAGTTTCAATAAAATTATTTTTTTGATTTAAATCATGCCAACCCTGTATAGGGGACATATTGTATATATAGATTGTCAAAAAAATGGCCAATTTTGACTATTTCGTTTGGCTTAGTAAATGTTATTATAACGTTTTTAGAAAATATTATGTAGTTTTGGAGTATCTAGAAATTTAACAACTTAAATGCTCTGGCGAGGGGTGTCTCACTTGGGTAAAAAATGTACATGTACTGCCAAAATATAATCTTTCTACCAAACGACTGCCAATCACAGCCAAGAAGACTGCCTATGACTGCCATGTAATTAGACAGTTAAAGCACGGCTATGGAGTGTAGAGGTAAGGAGAAACAACTCTTACGGGGCTTTTATCGAAAAAGTGGTCACAAAATGGGAAGAATAAAGGTTCACCAAATGACCACAGTGGCGCTAAAAACGCACAATTCTAAAAAATGAAAAGTAACCATAGATAAGAGAATAAAAATAACATAACCAAACATTAGAAGAAAAGTTCATGTTTTGGTTTTGTACTTGATACGCAAAAAGCTTTTTTTTCTTTTTCGAATACAAAAAAATTATATTTTAGGCATATTTTATTTTTTATTCATTATTAACAATGGGAAAAGTGTGTGTAGTGGATAGTTGTTTGAACAGATGGAAAAAAAGAGCAAATAAAACGACACAGGATATCTTCTTTCCAACCTAAGGTATGTAAAATACAGATAATTCAGTATTATATGTAAAATTTAGAATGAATCAAAAGTGTAGTAAAGGTTTTTCGTAAGATTATTGATATACGTATACAAAATTAATCTTTACAGCCAAATAAAATGTATTTTTAATGATTTTAAAGTTTGACAGACATTCAACAAATTGTTGGTTTTTTAAACAAGTAGGAAATACATTAAAATTGTACTTTCAAGAAATATATTTAACTAGAAAAATATTTAACTAAGTGCTTCATTCTTTTAATAATTTATCATTTTAATCAAAATCATCAGGATAATATTAAGTATTGATTTTCAGACAGCAATTAGATTACAGCAATGGTCTAAAGCATTAGGCATTGCTTTGAAACCTACCGATAAGGTGTGCCAAGAAGAGAATGTTAAAATTTATGAAAAAATTGTCATCGGAAATATTGTCCACTTAGAGTATTTAGATAGGAAAATATTGAAGGACAAAGCCCTACCTACAAGAGAATATCAGTTTAATTTAAATTCTGATGTGCAACAACAGGAACAATTAAATGAATATACACGTAAGTATTGTTATACACATAAAAGACTAATATTATACATATAAAGATCAACATTTTGTAGAGCAACAACAGAATAAAAGACCCAAATATGAATATCATCAACCAAAATGGGAACCGTTAAATGAATATTTTACACGTAAATATTATACATGTAAAGAATAATATTATACACATAAAGATCAACATTTTGTAGAGCAACAACAAAATAAAATGCCAAAATTTGAACATTACCAATCAAAACGGGAACCATTAAATGCATATTAAACACGTAAATATTATTATACACATAAAGATCAATATTTTAAAAAATTACAATACGTGGGATGTAAGCTATATTGCAAAGAATTTACAAAAATAATTATTAAAAGTAGTTAATGTTACGATAGTTAACCATCCAACTACCAAACATATTCTGAATGCATGGAAACTACCAACTTGAGAGGAAGCTGAGAGAACGACTCTATTGGGTGAACTACAAAAGGAAGACATGAGGATCTGGAAGGACCATAAAATTATATTATTTCACGTTCCAAGCTATGTTGGAATAGCTGGGAGTAAAAAAGCTGATAATATTGCACATGATTCTTGTCTAGAACTAGTTGATGTTATGGTAGTTAAGCCATCGGACTATCAAACATTAAAAATCCACTACTCTGAATGAATGGCAACTGCGATGGCAAAACGTAAATAAATACTTTTTTGTCATACGCTCCCAAAAACAGCTATTTTACGGACTCATTTCAGTCCGTAAAATGTTTCTTTTTCGGCCTAGGCCGTAAAGGTCGTCATGGCAACCTTTATGGACTAAAATGTCTAAATTGTTGATGAATTTGTGTGATTTTGTGACAAATTTCGAATGACATGTCAAAATGCGATGAAATAAACAAACTCGTTACTAAGATATGAATTTATAAGCCAACTTTTTCAAACATTATAATTTCAAATATGGAAAATTTGCAAATATGCGTTCTAAAAACTGTAAAAAGGTATGACAAAAAATAGTGTATGTAACACGTACCTAAATTATGTTTTTTAGGACTCATCTACTATTTCGGACTCGGCTAACGCCTCGTCCGCAAACAGTAATGATTCGTCCTAAAAAACATCATTTTAGGTACTAGTTACATAAATAGCTATTACAGTATAAAATTACATTATATTGGCTTAATTTTTATACTAAATAAAATATATTACGTTATTTTCGACCTGCATTATATTTATTTAAATCCTATATCATCAATTAATTACTAAATAAAGTTTTCCTATTTATAATTAACATTAATTTTAAGCTAAAGTTTTTTCATCTTGAATGAGATTTACGAAAAGTTAACAATAAAAAAAGATGCCCAGTCTATTGCTTCTGAATAATCCATAATAAAATCACATATTAACTTTTATACAAAATAAATGTATGGAGTTATTTTAAAGCTGCACTATATTTATTTAAAACCCATCACCAATTATTATTACTTTAAAGTTTTCTTAATTATCACAGATAACATAATCTTATGTTATCTGTGTTAATTATAATTAACATTAATTTTAAACTAAAACGATCACAATATTTTTTCGACGTCTTGAATGATATTTGCGAAATAACTTCTGAGAAACAATAAAAAAGGGCCTAGTCTATTGCTGCTGAATAAAAATCTGTAATTTATTTCATGCAACATGAAAATAAAATTGTATTTTTTTGAAACCCGCGGCTTCGCGTTTGCTTCACGTCAAATATTTATGTCTTGAATCATCTGTTCTAAAATGTTCGGCACATGTCTTAAATTTTAGGATCTTGCTACAGCAGCGCCATCCTAATTCTTCCCTTTTTTTGACCATTTTTTAATGCACGGAGTTATTTCTCCTTACCTCTACATTCCATAAGCACGGCCAAAGACGTAGACGTAAACGTATCGTTTGGCATGTACGCTTGCGCAGTGTGAAATTCACTTGCGTTTACGGATACGTGATACGTATCTTTACGTACCTTTTCATACGTACAAAACGCAAACGTATCGAGCCGAAGGAGTTTCGATTTTCACCCGAATGGTGCCGAACGTACAAATTCACAAACAACTCGTTTCCACAAATGGCTAGTAATTAAGTTATTTCATAAGTTTTGAGACCATTGTCACAGAACTGGGCCTATTTTATTACAATAAATTAGTATGAAAATATTAAGCATCATAATAGACTCATTTTGGAATCGATTTAATTAAATGCTAGTTCTTATAGGCAAAACCATAATGTGAGGATTCTAAAAGATGGAATCTAATAAATAATCATAAAGCTGTGTCTGTTTTCCAATTTTTTTTATTACGAAGAGCATTTTAAGTTGTAAGGACTACTTTCTGTAATAAAATAATTTCCTTTTATAATTTTCTTCAGTTTTCGATATTACTTTTATAAATTTAATGTGGAATCACTGGAATAATAGATATCCATTTTCAATTTTAAAATTAAATAAATTGTTTCACAAAATAATTTAGAATTACAAATGTACCACTTGCGTTACGTACGTCAAAATGCTTGCTTTAACTCTTGTTTACACGACAAGGCAACGGCAGACGTAACGAAAGTTTCTGCGTTACGTGTCGAGAGATACGTATACGTATTGTGCCTTGCTTTAACTGTCTATTATTATAGCTGACTGCCGTAAGACTGCCAATGACTGCCAGCGACTGCCAAGAAAATGTACATGTAATTCCAGTAGTCAGACACCCCTCGTGCTCTGGTCTTATATTGATTACTCGAGCTCTTGTTTTTAAACGATTTTTATGATAGATAAATCTTTGCCTCCATTTAACTCCTTAACTCAAAAGACTATATTATATTATCATCAATTTATGTCTCTTGGTTAGTAAATAACAGTAGTTTTACCAAAATCGGTAAGTTGGCCAAAATCTCCATTTTCCATATATCATATAAGTGTGAAAATGGTGTATAATCTTCATTATTTAATAACAATCTTTTAAATAATAAATAAGAAGAAAACAATACTTACCTTATCTTCCTACAAAACTACTTCGCTTTCAAACCACAAGATCATAAAGATGTAGCGTATGTGCTCGGAACAAACAAATGAAAATAAAAGAACAATTACTCAAGAAATCTTTTTACAAAAGCTCATAAATAAGGCGAGTCCCACACTAGTGGCGGCTTATCTGACAGTCGCGTGTACAGACAAACGAAATATGGCTAATTGCACCTTTAAATGGAGACCATTTCGTTGTTTCCCTACTTGGTTGTCATGCAAATTGCTTCTAATCGTTTTAGTTTTAAAGAAGAGAGTCGTAAAACTTGGACGAACTAACTTTTTTGGAAGTTTGTGTCGAAATTTAATTTTACTACTTGAAATGATCATAAAGAATCGAGATTTCAGTAGAAAAGTCTATTTTAGGGTAAATATACCCGGTTAGAGTAGTTTTTGAAAGAAATGAATATTATTTCAACGAAATAACAATGCAGAAATAGTATGATCATGAATAACTAATAATAGTATATTGTTTTATTAGGAGTAAAAATGATACTTTTTTAAGTCTGTACGTTTGACGTTCCGACATTATACAGGCGAGGCACAAAAAGTAATTTTTACTCCGAATAGAATATACTATTTTTTTCAAACGTTCACAAATGATAATTTAACTTTCATAGTATAAACAATTTTAAACGTTCCAAATAATATAAAAATATTTAAAAGTAATATCTTGTAGCCTACAAGTTGTAGGTAATGTAGCGTATGTATACATCGACAAACTATGGTTACACACTTGTGTCTAGCCCTAGCAGGCAATTATTAAGCCCGACCAATCACGTTAGAGTTTTTGACAAACACAAATGAATTAACACCCTTCAAATAACCACGCTAACCAACCTGATTGGTCAAGCTTAAAAGTTGACTGTTAGGGCTAGACACTTCTTGGTTACACTCGTCGAATTTGACACTTTATGTGACTTAAATAATATATTTTCGTACTTTTGTGCTTAGGCGTAAATGTGTTTACTTTTATGCCTAGGCGTTAAAATGACATTTTTGTATTGTCAATCACGTTACAAAAACTAATACTTTTGTGAAGTTTATAAAAAAAAGGTTATTTTAATATACCTTTTTCATAGACATAAAAAATCATCATAGTAGCCTTTCAAATGACAATTTTTTTACTAGGACCATCTCGACCGAAGCAACGAGGCTCCATATAAAACTGTCAATAATAGTCAAAAATTAATATTTTAAATAGAACTGTCAAAGTCAAAGCTGTTTTGGTACAACTTTTTTATCTTACAGTGTTTGTTACAAAAATTATGAATTCTCTATATTGTATTGTTCTTACCAAAAAAAAGTTCTTCATTATACAGGGGGTCTCAATATTCCGTAGACATAAAACTACTACGCATTTTTGGAATCAAAATAAGTTATTTGGACACCATTTACCTCCATCACAAAATGCTTCGTTTGTCCGTTAGAGGACTGATTTTTAATGATTTTTAATGATTACCGAAATTACCGGTCTGTGAAGACGATTTACCAGCAATATTTTACCGCGTTTTAGTATATTTTAACCGAGGCACAGGTAAATTGATAAACCAGTAATGCAATCTCTAATTCCATCGCGGTCGGAAAATTTTCATTTGGTCTGCTATAATTTAGTAAATAATTTAGATAAGGCTTCTTCAAAGAATAATCTAGTCTTCTATTATTCATGGTTTACTGACTATCTATACATAAATATTATCAAGCATGTCCACGAGAGTTGCCTTTCTTGTTGCTTTATTATTTGTTCTTGTACAACAGTAAAATTTTTGGAAAATGATTCTAACACCATGTAAATATTGGGAACAGCATTTTGGACACAATTTACCTCCATCACAAAATGCTTCGTTTGTCCGTTAGAGGACAAACGAAGCATTTTACACAAACTTTAAAAAAAATTACATCACACTTTAAAAAAGTAAACGCATTTTTTGGCAACGGCCTAGCTACGTCGAAACACCGGTTTCCATTAGAACACCGAAGTTACGCGACGTAAGGCGATACTAGTGGATGGACCGGTGACCGGTTCGAAACTCTGTATCGTGCTGTTGTCCAAAAAATGGCAAAAGTGTAAAATCTATTGACACACACTGCTCATTCACGCCGGTTCGAGGCCGGATGAGACCGGATATCTCGTGAGAGTCGATTTAGACACTTGCCAAGTCGGTAGGCGATTGACCATGATATGGCCGAGGACCGCGGTTCGGATTCCGCGTAAACAAAGTAGGCTCCGGCCAGATTAGCCCTGGCAGCAAAAAGGAGACGTTAACTGAAATCTTTTTTTTTAAACGCATTTTTTATAAGTCATTTAAAAAAAACGCCACCTCGCATAATTTTTGGGGATAAAAAATATTTCCTTCCAAAAAATGGTTCTTATCACATCAAGCCTTAGACAAGGAAAGAGAGGGGACAGCTGAAAGTGAGGCCACTTGTCACCACTCGAAATTCTCCAATGGCGTAGCATCAGAAATTATCTTGTACCTAGATAATACAAAATATTTATTAAAACGTAAACTAATATATCGTTCATTTTTGAGTAATGCATATACAATTTTGTATTTTATAGTCTCACTAGAGAATATCTAAGTCGATAATGCAAAATTTATTTAACAGTCACAGTGGACAGATTATCAAGACAATTATTTATTTATTAACGTATGTATAATGCATAATTAAATAATAAAAATAATGTAAATATATATGTTTTAAATGTGTATATACATATTACCATATGATCGAAAAAAAAGGCGTCTTGTTTGTTTGGAAATGACAATTTGACAAATTAATATTAAAAATTACATTATTCATTGAATCCGTAAGCAAGTGTGAAGGGGATTGGCTAGATTCATTATTATACCGTATGATCAAAAAAAAACGACGGCCAGTTGGCTTGTAAATTACGATCAATGACATTCCCCATATAATTCTACATATAAAATGACATAAAAACTATACAAAACGACATCGAAAAAAGACGGCGTCAGCGATGGCTATGAAATGAAGATCGCTGTCATTTTATATGTAAAATTATATGGGGAATGTCGTCGATCGTTATTTACAAGCCAACTGGACGTCGTTTTTTTTCGACCATACGGTATAATAATGAATCTAGCCATTCCCCTTCACACTTGCGTACGAATTCAATGAATAATTTAATTTTTAATATTTGTTACCTTCAATCATAAGAATATTCTAATTTTTCACAAAAAAAATAAGCAATTCTAGAAGCTTTGTGTTATTTTATTTATTTTTAAATTTTTATTAATTACTTACTGAAACTGTTATTATACACCTAAATTAGCAAATTTTTTGAAAGAATATTTAAAAAAATGTAGTAACAAGTAGCCCACCACAAGTTTGTCCACCCCCAGCAAATCTTGGCAAGTAAATTTAAGATTTATCCTTGGTTTTATATAACAACTATACATATAGATTTGTTATCACTAGAATGTTTCATTTTTTTTATAGTTTACAATTATTTTACTATTTGATACCAATACTTTATACATTTTTTTACATGTAAAATATGTAAAAAAATGTTTATTGCAGAAATTGTATTTCTCTAATTATAATTCCCTACGCCACTGGAAAAATCCATGCTTAGTAGCATTATTTATAGTTTCAAACATTAATTATAATACAGGATATTGAAATTACTACTTGGAATTATTAAAAATAGTTTTGTTAGGATGTTGTACAAGATATATTAAAAGCATTTTACATATTTTTACTGCTATAATGAAAAAAATGTACATTTTATGACCACATAACAAAAGTTGTGTGTCGATTTTTACCTGTGAAATGTAATTCCAGCCACTTTTTTCTCACCTCGACCTTTGCAGCCATACGCTGAACGTTTCACCATACTAAACAACACAGTTTATAAATTTAAAACAAAACAGTATTAACAAAAAGCATAAAATTTCGCTTGGTGTCACCTCGAAATCTTGTCACCAAAGTATGGCCGCCGATCAAATTTTGATCTCAAAAATTTTTCACTGAAGAATATGCGTGTTAGCTGTCCCCTCTCTTTCCTTGTCTCAGCATCAAGCTATGTAAGCCCATAAAGTCTATTATGCGTTAATAATCTAGTTGGCGAAAATATGGAATTTTATGTTACTATCACAAATAATATTTGACAATAAACTCCATTTTAAATTAATTAACGGGTTTATATTTGATTTGTCATCAAAAAAATATATCATGCCCTCTAACGGGCAAACGAAGCACTTTTGTATAGAAGGAAATTGAAGCCAACATTGAACATATTATTTTGATTCAAAAAATACGTACTTGTTCTATATCCACGGAATATTGGAGATCCCTGTATATTGTGTAGGTCTTGTCAAAAACTATGCGATGTTTTTGCCAAAAACTATGCGATGCGGCCTTTTTTTTACAAAAAAACAATAAATGTAGAAAATAGGAGGACTATTTTACGCAAAAAAAATCAGTCATCGCGTCAGTGGAGTTCAGAGGTGGATGGGCCATATGGGAAAACGGGAAAATTCCCGGTGGGCCGGTGGAAAGATGGGCCGGTGGGCCGGGCCGATCAAAGCTCAAAAAAAGATTGGAGAACATATTTATATCCACTGCCTAGGTATCGACTAGGTTTTTTTCATTTGAGTCATGGCGTTATCATACAAGATGCCAAATGTACAAAAGTATAGAGGAAAATTTTCGTGATAAGAACTATATAATAACCTAAAAAATGCTGCAGTTTTAATGGCGACCGCGGTTCATTCAGTTAAAAACACGTATACACGACGAGGCTGCTGCTGTACCAGGAAAGAGAGAATTTCTTTCTACAATGTGTAAGAAAGTATATACACGAAAAGCTAAAAGTAATGTATTTCACAGAGGATTGGGTCAGCTGAACTGAATGAATCAGGAAGTCTTAAAGTTTCTCAAAATCGTGACTCAAAATCGTAGCCTATTCAAGATCAAATTACCGTTATCGATAATGGAAATAAAGCAGTAGAAGCCTGTAAAACTGAACCATTTTGTAGTAAAAATTCAGATGTCCGACCCAATATTGATCTTTACGAAAATTTTGATCAAGACAATTTAATTTTTTTTTAAAACCGGAGGCAAAAGAGTTTTTTCGCACGAGCGAAAAACACCCTTACTTATATATTAATAAATAAAATATGTTTCTTCGTTATTTCTTTGGTAGAACTAAGGTAGCTCTTACCCTTCCCGTACTTCTTCTTAGGTTTCGAAAAATATTGGCACCCCAAATATCATCCAAATCGGAGTATCAATTCTTAAAATATCTTAAAAAGTGCGTTTATTTGTTTAAAGTTTGATGCCCTCTAACGGACAAACGAAGCACTTTTGAATAGAGGTAAATTGTATCAAATGAACTTATTTCGATTCCAAAAACACGAAGTAGTTCTATGTCTACGGAATATTGTGACACCCTGTATTTTATTGAAATCTCTATCAAATGTTCAAATACTTTCTAAAAAGTGTTTTCAATCATTTTATGTTCAAACATTTTATGTCGGTTGTTAAATACTATATCCTACCCTTTAACTGTCAATGGTCTTATTCTTGGGTCATTTCTAAGGCCATTTCAAGACAGTAAAAGTGCTTTTACTGGCCTTATCATTCGATGCTTTTTAATAGAGCTTTTTTGGGTTCACGATGTGTTTTAGTAGGTGGATACCTATAGGGAAAAGAATTTAATTAAAATCTAGTTCTATCATTAACTGGGATATAGAGTTTCTAATTTGAGCGTAAGATGGTAGAATTAGATTATTTTTTATTAGATTTAAAAAAAGTTTAATAAAAAATTTAACTGAGGAAGACTTAAATAGTAAGAAATAATATAAATTCTATGAAAGTTCTTATTTTCAATAATAAAATAATTGATAATTTAGATTTTTTTCAAACGTCACGAAATTACTTTTTTATATTGTCATGACAATATAAAAAATTAATTTTAACGCCTAGGCATAAAAGTAATAAAAGCACTTTTACGCCGAAACACAAAAATACGAAAATATATTGTTAAACTGACATAAAGTGTCAAATTCAACGAGCGTAACCATAGTTTCTGGATATATCTATACTAATATATAAAATCCTTAAGTGACTGACATACTGATTAATCATGATCCTGCTCAAACCACTCAACGTAAGAAGCTCAATTTTGGCATACCGGTTGATTCTAGGGTGTAGAGACTCGATAAGAAGGGATTTTTCGAAATTCCAGTTCCAAACCACCCCTCAAATATTACAATATTTTTTAATTAAAAAACGGTCAAGTTTCCGAAAAAAAATTTCCGTATATTTTATTTTGTTTTTTTACATATAATATAATGGTAATTTCTTAACCACGATTCTGCTTAAACTGCTTGACGTTATTTTTGGCAAACGGATTTTTGGAAAGTCAAATTCCAACGAGATGAAACTACCCCTCAAATATTATCAAGTTATATAATAATATCGCCATATTGTTTTTTCTCATTCTGACATAAATGTAAGAAAATTTTATCCAGTTTGTATGTTAATTCTTGCTTTGCTTTATCATCACCATTACAAATGATTAATTCGACGCGAACGAAGTCGCTGGTACACGCTAGTAATTACATAAAATATGACTTTTACATATTTTTATATTATTTGGAACAATTGAAATTTTTAAATAAAAAAATACTACATTATTTAAGATATTTTCAGAACCGTTATTCCGATTTGAATGAGATTTGGGGTGCCAATGTTTTGCTAAACGCTTAAACATTTGACTTCCACAAAAATTAATACGGTAACACCCTAATAATACCCTAATCAAATTTTAGTAGAAATATTTTCCAACTCCAACGACGATTTTTTTTTTCGTAAAATGATACTCCTAATATTTGCTACATTTTTGCTTCTTGTAAAAATAGCCACCGCCCATACTTTTTGGGAGAAAAAAAATCTAGGCGTATAAAATCTAGTATGCACTATAGTAATTTAGTTGGCGAAAATATGAAATGTTCTGTTAGTGACATAAATGATATTGGACAATAAGCTTCATAAATGTTAAATTAATTAACATTCAGGTTTATTTGTGATTGCTGTCCCCTAACGGACAAACGAAGCACTTTTGCATATATGCACAGAATACGCAAGTGAAGAATATAATGCGTAGCTATACAGGGTGCTACAAATGCGCGGTACGAGTGGAATCTCGGTAACCGTAATAGATACGAACATGGTTAAACTGGAGCAAAGTTGCGCCTTGGATGTTCACCAAGATACCATCAAAATAGTTTTAAAAATTTCGAGGAATGCTGGGTTATCTGGAAAAAAATGGATTTTTTTGAAAATCAATTTTATTTTTTTTTTGTGGTTACTTTTCAAAAAACTAATTGCACATTCTCATAGCCACTTTATCATGGCTATCTGACAGTTTTTTTTTTAGATTTTCATATAGCTGATAATTTGTGAGATACATCGGCCAATTTAATTTTTTTTAAATACGGACCTGCATTTTTTATTTTCGATTTTGAAAGAATTCGTTCTCCTTAGTACAATGATATGCCACACTTTTATTTTTTTTGTTTTTGACAAAAATAAATGTGTGCAATAGGGAGTGGTACCGTTTCGAATTAGAAACGTATTATTTGTAGAATTCGATTTATTTATAATAACTTCGATTAACATTATGCATATTATTAGATCATACATTGAGATATAAAGAAAGATATATATAGAGAAAAAATATCTTTTAAATTGCTGACATGGATATTATTTATTTGAATATTTCAATTGGCTCAATTTTCCTTACTCAATGTTAATTAACGCTCATCAATTTTGTTGCGATGAGATATTGTATATTCAGGTTAATTTAAAAATCCGGACTAGAGTCGGACTTGAAATTATTTTAAATAATAATTAAACAGTTTTGTTGTTGTTCAAGTATCCAAAACAAAAAAAAATATAGTGTGGCATATTGTAGTACTCAGGAGACTGAATTCTTTCACAGCCGCTAATTTGAAAATCTAAAAATAGTACCAGATAGCCCTGATAAAGATGCCCTATGAGAATGTGCAATAAGTTTTTTGATTTTCTAAAAAGTAATGACAGGAAAAAATAAAATTTATTTTCAACAAACTCCGTTTTTTAAATCAGTAATCCTTGGAATTTTTGAAACATTTTTGATAGCATGTTGGCGAACATCCCAAGGCGCAGCTTTGCCCCAATTTTACCATCTTCGTATCTATTACGGCTTCCGAGATACCTAAGCTCGTACCTCGAATTTGTAGCACCCTGTATATTCGGATAAACAAAGCACTTTTGAATAGAGGTAAATTGTGTCCAATGAACTTTTTTGATTCCAGATATACGTACCAGTTCTATGTCCACGGAATATTGTTAAACACTTATTTAGTTGCAGATTAGTAGTGATTTCTATTATAGAAATAAATAAAGGACACCCTTAAAATGTCAAGAAATGTCTTATTTTCTGTATATAAAGCAGCGGCTATATCAACTGAAGGGCTTATTTTAAATTCTAATAACATGGTATGCTACAAATCCATAATTCCGAATTATTAGCTTTGAAGTTTTGAAAAAATGTGTAAATTTAACTATTATTAAATATAACAAATTGGTTGGATAAAAGACAAGAAAAACAGTAGTTACTAGGTAATAAAACTGATAGTGGAGTGCTTTAAGCCCTTATGAGATACAAACCTCGGAATTCATTTACTGTGAACGAATTTTTATAAAACTCTTTGCAATGTATTGTTAATAAGATATATTTCAAAGTTTACCTATTTAAATTCGTTGCTTTGACTTTAGTATTTAAATAAACACACACAATACAAATGCATACATACAAGAGGACTCCGTTTTCCGGAAAAACTCTGTATCAGGATTCCTGTTTGAGATTTTCACTCCAAACCTTTTACAAAATATATGTTTAATGGTAGTTCACATTTCAAAAATATTTTTATAGATATGATCAAATATATATCATTTATTTATTCGAGTTTAGTGAATTTGCTATAAAATTCTGGTTCCAAAAATACCTTAATACCTAACGAAGAGTATATTAAATCGTCTTTGAATTATGACCATGTCCATGAGGACGTCAATATAGACGTCCAAAAAGCTTCGTATGAGAACTTCTAATCGAGACAATCGACTTATTGTAAGTTTATCGCTAAGACAACCGCCGTTTGACAGCTTTTCAAATTGATAATGAATTGCACTTAAGAACTGTACATATTAACTAACGGACTACAAGAAGAAGATTAAATGAAGCAAATCTTATGTCAAGAAGGTCTGCTTCGGGACCAGAACTTACTAGATGTGTTGACTAGGCCCAAAAGCAAAGGCATGGTCTTAATGTAAAAATTACGAAAAATGTTAGTGCCTTCTTTAAAACCGAATATTTCAAACAAAAATAAAGCTAATGAGATGAACCAAAAAACAAACCATCGAGAAAGGATGTATCTAGATGATAAAATAATTTTTAAATTTCTTGCTGTTTTAACGTATTTCACAGGGCGTTTCAAACTTTCATCAAAAATATCAACATTTTGTTTTCCCTCGTATAATTAACAGATGGGGGAGTTTCATTTTTAATTTAGAAAAAGATACTAAGAAGTCAAATAATTTGGCAACACACTGCTTAAAAAATCATCAAAATCGGTCCATTAAAATAAAATATATTAACCTTTAAAATTCAAAAAAGTGAATGTTAAAAAAGTGAATGTATTTCAAAAACTATACATTTCAGTCATATAACTTTCTAATGAAACAAACCTTTATTTTTTTACTAGAATCCAAAAATCAATTAATATATAGGGTGTTCCATTACAAAAAACATAACTTTGATGCGTAACTTTTTTTGGGGACACCCTGTAGAACTCTACATAATTTTAGAAAATACTTTAAATTGACTTACTCAGAAAATTTCACTTCAATACAAACTTTTGTTCTCCTTGCAAAAACCGCGTCGCATATGACGCGCCACCCTGTATAATTCGATTTCAATCAACATTTCAATGATTAGAATATAAGCAGAATAGGTGCATAATATGCATTAGATTTATTTATTTCAATAAATTTACTTAGAAAAAGAATTAAAAAATCAAAATATTAAGAAGGAAATAATTAAGAATTTACTAAAATTACTAAATAAAAAATTAAAAGCAACGAAAAAAAATGGGTAAACACTTTAGTATTTTATCTATAAAACACAATACAGCAGGTTTTACATTATGTGGAGTAGGCCTCCGGGGAGACCACGTTAAAATAAACGCGCCATATACTTTACCTCTTGGGTGGTGTGGGAACAAGTACACATTTTCAATAATTAAAAATAATTATTCATAAATTAATAAGCAAATTAATGATACGCCACTGTTTTATGACAAAATTGAACCCTAATCGACATTTGATTTCGGAAAATAGACTATACAGAATATATCATATTTTACGCAAAATTGTAAAATTTCCTGGGATTTTATGCCTAAACGGTTGACTTTAGCGAAAATTTTCATAAAACCTTTTTTATAGAAAATTTTATTCTCTTTAATTTTACTCTCCCCAAATTTTCGCGAAAAATGCACTGTTTTCGAGATATTCACAAAATACCGATTTTGGGCGCCATCTTTGCAAGATGGCGGCGCCGGCGGCAAGTCTGGAAATGTGCATTTTATGGATTTTAGTTAGGGACCCCAAAACCTATAAACCTGCAAAGTTGCAAAACTTGCAGACTGAACTATTAATACATTCACAGTAATTGAATTCCGAGGTAAGTCTCTGAGCACTCCACTATAATTCCTGTGGTTGAGTGGCTTATCATTGTTATTAAAATAAACCCTTCAAGATTGCCTTAAAAAAATTAAGGTAGGTGTTTTAGAACTAATTTACCTAATGTTTTTGATTACTTAACAGTAATAACCGAAGAATATAAATTAGTAAATCCGGTCCTGGGACCCCACGCGGCTAAGGGGCCGTATCTTTCTATTTTCGGTCAACAACAAAGCCTACAAATTAGTATTGAATCGGGCGTATCAACGTCCTTCAAACTTCTCTTTCTAATAAAATTAATTATCTCAATCGAAACCCTTCATTAATTTCTTTGCTCCTTTGCAGGACTGCGCGGGAGATCAGGATTTTCGATACGAACAGTGTGCCGCATACAATAATCGACCTTTTAAAAAGGAAAACTGTACTATTGGGAACCATTTTATAGAGGTAAGAAGGTATTAGAAATATTAGAAAGTATTTTAAGTTAGATAAAACCATAGAGTTAGGTATAACCTCTTAACCTGCGTGGCCAAGAAAAATAGAAGATAACCTTAAGAAATGTATTTTTATTGTAGATCAGTTTTTGTCAGAAATATTGCAGATTATTATTTGAGTTCAAGCAATAAATGTCGTCACAAAAGCATGGGCGTAGCTATATTTTTTGATTTAAGGTATTACAAAGAAATGTCAAAATAGGAAATATATATTATACGTTATACGTTACTTAACAAAAACAGTAACTTTATTATAAAAGAAGCCTGCCTGGGGCTGATTTATTCAACCCCAGTTGACTAAATCTTGACAAAATTTGACGCCACATTAATTATTTTTCGCTTCTTGAACCAATCTATAAGACTTTGGTCATGATTATGTTGGTGTTGATGTATATGAAAATGATTTTTTTTTTATATTTTATACAAGATATCTGAGTAATTAAAAAAATAATGTTTTTAAAAACTCTTCTAGTGTATTGCTTCTATAAAGCTGAATTTATATTTACGAGTTCTCGGATCCGAGTTTTGTTTCGACTTGGATTGTTCCTGTTTAGTTCTCAGATTTCATCTTTTTAAAATGGCACACAATCTCCTGCCATTTGAAATCAAATCCATAACATCATTTTCTTCATTTCGCAAAGCATTGAAATCTTATTTACTAGACACGCCGTAAATGACTTATATTTTGATAATCGAATTTGATCTTGTAAACACTGATCTAATGTTTGCTATTACTATATTTACCAATGACATCGAAATAAATTTATCTAGAAGTCATTGATATTTACTATAAACTAACTAAATATTTTTGAATATTATTTTTATTTTTTTATTCTTTGACATTGTAAACATTTATAAATGTTTATTTTAAACAATAAGACTGACAATGTTATTTGTATATTGTTTTGTATTCTTTTTTGTTTATTTGTTTGTTTACTTTGTTTGTTTACTTTACCTTTGTCTACAAATTGTAAAAATTTTTGACAATAAAGACATTTATTTATTAATATCAATAACACTGTGCTCAATTAAGTATTACTGTATCGACATAGTTGATTTTATTTCCTTACCCTTCATATATAATATAGTATCTATATGATCCAGATACAATATACCGGCAGTATTATTAAAAGTAGAAAACCAAAGAAAATCTACAAGAGCGACAAATCGTGATTGAATTGTATGGAAATTAAAATAATAATCCATATCCTATTTTTTATTAAATATACATTTGCCAGCTACGAATATGCCGAGAACCTTCTCAAGAACCTATCGATTATGGTAAATATATGAATAGAAAAACCTAGAAAACCCTATGATGAAGGAGGCGGTGCAAAACCTGATGTACACCGAAAAAATAACTTGTTCTATTATACTTTTAAATTAGCTATTTAAATTACGCTTTCGACAACACGCAGGTGATGAATGGGAGATTCATTCTAGATTCTCCTCGAAAGTACAAGCTCTTAAATTACAACTATTGACTCCCATTTAAGTGGATAAGTTTGTTAGACAAAAAACTGCCACGATATATCTTCAGACTCTGAAACAAAAAAGAATAGTTAATAACAAGTATTTAAATAACACTTCTATAGAATTTTAAATATTAAAAACGGTTACTGAAAGTATTCATTCGTATATAGAAAATATGATGTAACAATGAAACTTATTAAATTTAACCGATTTACGGCTGTCTTAATGGGTGTTTTGATATCCAAGTTCTAAAGAATGTAGGACTGTAGGACCTCCTCATAATCTAGCGGCGATCTCGTCATTTAATTCTTCATTAGCTTCCTTTTTATCGATTCCCGCCATGGAGAAAAACATTAATAAAAATTAACTCCGTATTAAAGGCATTAACTCTAATACCTTTTTTGTTTTAAATGATTTGAAAGCAAATCAATTATCAAGAAAGACGCTAATACAGGATGTGTTACATACAGGGTAGCTTTTATGTATGGAAACGGTCGATTATTAGGTAAAATATAGGAGGTACCGCAAAAAGTTAAATATAAAAGTTATAGGGTTTATAAATATCTATTAGCGAGTAATAAATTTAAGTATACAGGGTCGTTCGTAAAGTCATGGCACATCAAAGTTTCATTTTTTTAAATAGAACCCCCTGTATATTATTGCATATTTCGATACCGTTTTCCAACTTATTGACTTTTGAAAATGTCACTTAAACAATTCGATTTAACTAATTTCGATGTGTTTGGTCTGATTTAATGATGCCATTCTGCGGAAAGTGTGATACTGTTGTAATGGATTTTTAAATTCCTAAGGGCTACAAGTAAATTTAAGTGTACAGGGTCATAAAGTTGTGTCACATCAAACTTTTTTTTTAAATAAAACCCCCTGTATATTATTGCATATTTCAATTCTTCCTTCAATTTTAAACAATCATCGTAATACAAAATGTACATAAATTAATGAATTGAAATGTTAAACGAAAATTTTGTAATTTCCAGACTTGCTATACTCTCATTTTATACATCTATAAATGCTAACTTGAGAACTAATGTCAAATATTATTAACTATCACAGTTTCGCCAAAATAGCATTGTTAAATAAAACTGAACATATCGAAATTAATTAAATCAAATTGTTTAAGTGATATTTTCAAAAGTCAATAACTCGGAAACGATTGGTATGAGGTTGAGGTACATTGTGTGTATTTCGATTTTTGCTTATAATTGAAGGAAGAACCGAAATATGCAATAATATACAGTAACGCCATGAACTCAGACTTCTTTTTCAAAAAATCATCTGAAAGGCCCATCGTTATCTTATGGACCCCATTAACACGGCCCAATTATTTCCCCATTTAACCGACTCTCTATCTCCAGTAGTTTCCGAGATACCCTTAAAGAACATCGTAGGAGACTCACCCTGAAGATTAGTTAAGTAAGAGTTAATATGTTTAAAATTTTATTCAAAAATCTGATAATAAAAAATCTGTGTTATTAGTATGGTGTTACTATAACATTGTTTGAATATAATAAATCGCCTTTCTGTAAATATCTTTTACGAGGTGAACATTAAAAGTGAAATGTGAAATTGAAAACATAAACACAAACTATCAAGAGCAGAGAAAAAATAAATATACCTACTGCTACTTTCTTTATGGAAATGGTGCGAGTTCAACAGAAGCTCATGTTTTACAATGGACAGTTAATAGTTCCGTGAAACACACATAAGGTTGAGTTATATTGAATTCAAGTGAGCTATAAGATTCTTTACCAGAACCAGATTAAAAATTAATTCTCAATTTATTTTCAGACATCATAATATCAAATAATTTTCTTCAACTGTCGGTAATATAACCTGTTATCTGACGCACTTCAAATGCTTACTCGAATTTAAAGTAAATTGATCATACGAGCGACCACATTATATATGATTGCTTTCTTCGTAGAATTTACGTATTGTAGTACCCAACAGCACGAGCCCCGTAAAAAACTCATGTTTTACAATGGAACACTAATAGTTCTTTATGTATCTTTTCTATGAAGACGCCAAAGAATACTTACCTAAGTCATACAGGGCCGCATTAAGCTTAAGTGCATAATCATAATATTTAGACTTTTTAACTTCAATAATAGCAAATATTTCATCTAAATGCCAGCAAGCAAAAACAATAAAATTGATATGTGTGTAATATTAAATTTGAACAAATATACAGGGTGTTGTAGGTATACCATTATTCCGTCGACATAAAACTACTACCTATTTCTTCAAAATAAGTTCGTTGGACACATTGTACCTCTATTTTCGGCGGAAATCTATATTTATATCTTTATTTTTATTCTCGATTCCGGCGGAAATCTATAAGTGTGCAAGTAAAGAACTTATTGGTCATCTTATGGCTCTCTTTGATGTCATATGGGAAAACGGAGAGGTACCTCAGGACTTTTGCAACGCGAATATAGTGAATATATTTAAGAACAAAGGAAGTGCATCAGACTGCGGAAACTACCGAGGAATTTCACTACTGGCTATCGGAGGAAAAATTCTTGCAAAAATTATGTCAAACCGCCTCTATCCACATATAGAAAAAAATCCTCCCAGAATCGCAAACGGGTTTTCGCACCAACCGCGGTACCGTCGATTCCATATTCTCCATCCGGCAACTACAGGAAAAAGTAAAAGAGCAGCAGTCTAAACTTTACGTTTCATTCATCGATCTAACAAAAGCCTTCGACTCTGTAAACAGAGATGCACTTTGGGCAATTATGAAAAAGTTCGGAGTACCCATAAAATTTCTTACAGTGTGTAAAAGCCTCCATAACAACAACAAATCAAGAGTGTCATATCATGGATCACTGAGCGATCCCTTCCTAACAAACACAGGCGTTAGGCAGGGATGTGTCTTAGCGCCTCTCCTATTCAATATATTCATGGCAGCGCTCTCCATTATAGTGGACAGCAAACTGCAGGAGAGAGGTTTGGGCATTAGATACAGATACGACGGCGGTCTGTTCAACATAAAAAGACTCAGGGCAAAAACACGTAGAAAATTCATCACAGAACTTCAATATGCTGATGACTGTGCTCTAGTTGCAAATACGTTACAGCAATTGCAAGAAATGTTGAACACATATACATGGGCATACGAGGCCTTGGGACTTAAGCTGAACATCGATAAAACTAAAATCATGTGCACTCCCCCGGAAGATCACAACAATGCTATAAAAATCGGAGATGAACTGTTGGAATATGTAGCGGAATTTAATTATCTCGGCAGTTTGATTTCGGAAAAGGCCAATATCGACTCTGAAATTCAGCACAGGATTAGCAGCGCCTCAAGAGCATTCTGGAAATTAGGGTTTTCTACAATCATGACTTGAGCAAGCGAAACCTGGGTGCCGTACCGCCGACACATGAACGCAGTAAACAAGTTGCAGCAGAGACATCTTAGACAACTCTTTGTTGCGATGAGATATATATTCAGGTTAATTAAAAAATCCGGACTAGAGTCGGACTTGAAATTATTTTAGATAATAATTAAACAGTTTTGTTGTTGTTCAAGTATCCAAAACAAAACAAAAATATAGTGTGGCATATTGTAGTACTCAGGAGACTGAATTCTTTCACAGCCGCTAATTTGAAAATCTAAAAATAGTACCAGATAGCCCTGATAAAGTGGCTATGAGAATGTGCAATAAGTTTTTTGATTTTCTAAAAAGTAATGACAGGAAAAAATAAAATTTATTTTCAAAAAACTCTGTTTTTTTTTAAATCAGCAATCCTTGGAATTTTTGAAACATTTTTGATAGCAAGTTGGCGAACATCCCAAGGCGCAACTTTGCCTCAATACCATCTTCGTATCTATTACGGTTTCCGAGATACCTAAGCTCGTACCTCGAATTTGTAGCACCCTGTATATTCGGATAAACAAAGAACTTTTGAATAGAGGTAAATTGTGTCCAATGAACTTTTTTTGATTCCAGAAATACGTAGCAGTTCTATGTCCACGGAATATTGTTAAACACTTATTTAGTTGCAGATTAGTAGTGATTTCTATTATAGAAATAAATAAAGGACACCCTTAAAATGTCAAGAAATGTCTTATTTTTTGTATATAAAGCAGCGGCTATATCAACTGAAGGGTTTATTTTAAATTCTAATAACATGGTATGCTACAAATACATAATTCCGAATTATTAACTTTGCAGTTTTGAAAAAATGTGTAAATTAAACTATTATTGATTATAACAAATTGGTTGGATAAAAGACAAGAAAAACACTATTTACTAGGTAATAAAACTGATAGTGGAGTGCTTTAAGCCCTTATGAGATACAAACCTCGGAATTCATTTACTGTGAACGAATTTTTATAAAACTCTTTGCAATGTATTGTTAATAAGATATATTACAAAGTTTACCTATTTAAATTCGTTGCTTTGACTTTAGTATTTAAATAAACACACACATACAAATGCATACATACAAGAGGGCTCCGTTTTCCGGAAAAACTCCTGTATCAGGATTCCTGTTTGAGATTTTCACTCCAAACCTTTTACAAAATATATGTTTAATGGTAGTTCACATTTCAAAAATATTTTTATAGATATACAGGGTGATCAAATATATATCATTTATTTATTCGAGTTTAGTGAATTTGCTATAAAATTCTGGTTCCAAAAATACCTTTAATACCATAGAGTATATTAAATGGTCTTTGAATTATGACCATGTCCATGAGGACGTCAATATAGACGTCCAGGAATCTTCGTATGAGAACTTCTAATCGAGACAATCGACTTATTGTAAGTTTATCGCTAAGAAACCGCCGTTTGCCAGCTTTTCAAATTGATAATGAATTGCGCTTAAGAACCGTACATATTAACTAACGGACTACAAAAAGAAGATTAAATGAAGCAAATCTTATGTCAAGAAGGCCTACTTCGGGACCAGAACTTACTAGATGTGTTGACTAGGCCCAAAAGCAAAGGCATGGTCTTAATGTAAAAATTACGAAAAATGTTAGTGCCTTCTTTAAAACCGAATATTTCCAACAAAAATAAAGCTAATGAGATGAACCAAAAAACAAACCATCGAGAAAGGATGTATCTAGATGATAAAATAATTTTTAAATTTCTTGCTGTTTTAGCATATTTCACAGGGTGTTTCAAACTTTCATAAAAAAATATCAACATTTTGTTTTCCCTCGTATAATTACCAGATGGGGAGTTTCAATTTTAATTTAGAAAAAGATACTAAGAAGTCAAATAATTTGGCAACACACTGTTTAAAAAATCATCAAAATCGACCCATTAAAATAAAATATATTAACCTTTAAAATACATCAAAGTTTTAAGGTGCCCATTTTTCATGCCGGTGAATGTATTTCAAAAACTATACATTTTAGTCATATAATTTTCTAATGAAACAAATCTTTATTTTTTTACTAGAATCCAAAAATCAATTAATATATAGGGTGTTCCATTAAAAAAACATAACTTTGATGTGTAACTTTTTTTGGGGACACCCACAACTCTACATATTTTTAGAAAATACTTTAAATTGACTTACCTAAGCTCAGAAAATTTCACTTCAATACAAACTTTTGTTCTCCTTGCAAAAACCGCGTCGCATATGACGCGCCACCCTGTATAATTCGATTTCAATCAAAATTTTAATGATTAGAATATAAGCAGAATAGGTGCATAATATGCAATGGATTTATTTATTTCAATAAATTTACTTATTAAAAAAAATATTAAGAAGGAAATAATTAAGAATTTACTACAATTACTAAAATAAAAAATTAAAAGCAACGAAAAAAAATGGGTAAACACTTTAGTATTTTATCTATAAAACACAATACAGCAGGTTTCACATTATGTGGAGTAGGCCTCCGGAAAGACCACGTTAAAATAAACGCGCCATATACTTTACCTCTTGGGTGGTGTGGGAACAAGTACACATTTTCAATTATTAAAAATAATTATTCATAAATTAATGAGCGAATTAATGATACGCCACTGTTTTATGACAAAATTGAACCCTAATCGACATTTGATTTCGGAAAATAGACTATACAGAATATATCATATTTTACTCAAAATTGTAAAATTTCCTGAGATTTTATGCCTAAACGGTTGACTTTAGCGAAAATTTTCATAAAACCTTTTTTATAGAAAATTTTATTCTTTTTTTTACTCTCCCCAAATTTTCGCGAAGAATGCACAGTTTTCGAGATACTCACAAAATACCGATTTTGGGCGCCATCTTGGCAAGATGGCGGCGCCGGCGGCAGGTCTGGAAATGTGCATTTTATGGATTTTAGTTAGGGACCGCAAAACCTATAAACCTGCAAAGTTGCAAAACTTCCGGACTTTTTTCCAAGCAAAAATCCCCAATGACTGAACTATTAATACATTCACAGTAATTGAATTCCGAGGTAAAAGTCCCTGGGCACTCCACTATAATTCCTGTGGTTGAGTGGCTTATCATTGTTATTAAAATAAACCCTTCAAGATTGCCTTAAAAAATTAAGGTAGGTGTTTTAGAACTTATTTACCTAATTTTTTTGATTACTTAACAGTAATAACCGAAGAATATAAATTGGTAAATCCGGTCCTGGGACCCCACGCGGCTAAGGGCCGTATCTTTCTATTTTCGGTCAACAACAAAGCCTACAAATTAATTGAATCGGGCGTATCAACGTCCTTCAAACTTTCTCTTTCTAATAAAATTAATTATCTCAATCGAAACCCTTCATTAATTTCTTTGCTCCTTTGCAGGACTGCGCGGGAGATCAGGATTTTCGATACGAACAGTGTGCCGCATACAATAATCGACCTTTCAAAGGAAAACTGTACTATTGGGAACCATTTTATAGAGGTAAGAAGGTATTAGAAATATTAGAAAGTATTTTAAGTTAGATAAAACCATAGAGTTAGATATAACCTCTTAACCTGCGTGCCCAAGAAAAATAGAAGATAACCTTAAGAAATGTATTTTTATTATAGATCAGTTTTTGTCAGAAATATTGCAGATTATTATTTGAGTTCAAGTAACAAATGTCGTCACAAAAGCATGGGCGTAGCTATATTTTTTGATTTAAGGTATTACAAAAAAATGTCAAAATAGGTACCAAAATTGAAATATATATTATACGTTATACGTTACTTAAGAAAACCAGTAACTTTATTATAAAAGAAGCCTGCCTGGGGCTGATTTATTCAACCCCAGTTGACTAAATCTTGACAAAATTTGATGCCACATTAATTATTTTTCGCTTCTTGAACCAATCTATAAGACTTTGGTCATGATTATGTTGGTGTTGATGTATATGAAAATGATTTTTTTTATATTTTATACAAGATATCTGAGTAATTAAAAAAATAATGTTTTTAAAAACTCTTCTAGTGTATTGCTTCTATAAAGCTGAATTTATATTTACGAGTTTTCGGATCCGAGTTTTGTTTCGACTTGGATTGTTCCTGTTTAGTTCTTAGATTTCATCTTTTTAAAATGGCACACAATCTCCTGCCATTTGAAATCAAATCCATAACATCATTTTCTTCATTTCGCAAAGCATTGAAATCTTATTTACTAGACAACGCTTTCTACGCCGTAAATGACTTATATTTTGATAATCGAATTTGATCTTGTAAACACTGATCTAATGTTTGCTATTACTATATTTACCAATCACATCGAAATAAATTTATCTAGAAGTCATTGATATTTACTATAAACTAACTAAATATTTTTGAATATCATTTTTATTTTTTTATTCTTTAACATTGTAAACATTTATAAATGTTTATTTTAAACAATAAGACTGACAATGTTATTTGTATATTGTTTTGTATTCTCTTTTGTTTGTTTGTTTGTTTACTTTGTTTGTTTACTTTACCTTTGTCTACAAATTGTAAAAAATTTTGATAATAAAGGCATTTATTTATTAATATCAATAACACTGTGCTCAATTAAGTATTACTGTATCGACATAGTTGATTTTATTTCCTTACCCTTCATATATAATATAGTATCTATATGATCCAGATACAATATACCGGCAGTATTATTAAAAGTAGAAAACCAAAGAAATCTACAAGAGCGACAAATCGTGATTGAATTGTATGGAAATTAAAATAATAATCCATATCCTATTTTTTATTAAATATACATTTGCCAGCTACGAATATGCCGAGAACCTTCTCAAGAACCTATCGATTATGGTAAATATATGAATAGAAAAACCTAGAAAACCCTATGATGAAGGAGGCGGTGCAAAACCTGATGTACACCGAAAAATAACTTGTTCTATTATACTTTTAAATTAGCTATTTAAATTACGCTTTCGACAACACGCAGGTGATGAATGGGAGATTCATTCTAGATTCTCCTCGAAAGTACAAGCTCTTAAATTACAACTATTGACTCCCATTTAAGTGGATAAGTTTGTTAGACAAAAAACTGCCACGATATATCTTCAGACTCTGAAACAAAAAAGAATAGTTAATAACAAGTATTTAAATAACACTTCTATAGAATTTTAAATATTAAAAACGGTTACTAAAAGTATTCATTTGTTTATAGAAAATATGATGTAACAATGAAACTTATTAAATTTAACCGATTTACGGCTGTCTTAATGGGTGTTTTGATATCCAAGTTCTAAAGAATGTAGGACTGTAGGACCTCCTCATAATCTAGCGGCGATCTCGTCATTTAATTCTTCATTAGCTTCCTTTTTATCGATTCCCGCCATGGAGAAAAACATTAATAAAAATTAACTACGTATCAAAGGCATTAACTCTAATACCTTTTTTGTTTTAAATGATTTGAAAGCAAATCAATTATCATGAAAGACGCTAATACAGGATGTGCTACATACAGGGTAGCGTTTATGTATGGAAACGGTCGATTATTAGGTAAAATATAGGAGGTACGGCAAAATGTTAAATATAAAAGTTATAGGGTTTATAAATATCTATTAGCGAGTAATAAATTTAAGTATACAGAGTCGTTCGTAAAGTCATGGCACATCAAAGTTTCATTTTTTTAAATAGAATCCCCTGTATACTATTGCATATTTCGATTTTTCCTTCAATTCTAAGCAAAAATCGAAATACACACACCACACACAATGTACCTCAAAGCACAGCTCAAAGCAACCGTTTTCGACTTATTGACTTTTGAAATTGTCACTTAAACAATTCGATTTAACTAATTTCGATGTGTTTGGTCTGATTTAATGATGCCATTCTGCGGAAAGTGTGACTGTTGTAATGGGTTTTTAAATTCCTAAGGGCTACAAGTAAATTTAAGTATACAGGGTCATAAAGTTGTGTCACATCAAACTTTTTTTTTATTTCAATTCTTCCTTCAATTTTAAACAATAATCTTAATACAAAATGTACATAAATTAATGAATTGAAATGTTAAACGAAAATTTTGTAATTTCCAGACTTGCTATACTCTCATTTTATACATCTATAAATGCTAACTTGAGAACCAATGTCAAATATTATTAACTATCACAGTTTCGCCAACATAGCATTGTTAAATAAAACTGAACATATCGAAATTAATTAAATCAAATTGTTTAAGTGATATTTTCAAAAGTCAATAACTCGGAAACGATTGGTATGAGGTTGAGGTACATTGTGTGTATTTCGATTTTTGCTTATAATTGAAGGAAGAACTGAAATATGCAATAATATACAGGAGGTTCCATTTAAAAAAATGAAACTTTGATGTGCCACGACTTTATGACCGACCCTGTATACTTAAATGTATTACCCGCTAATAGATATTTATAAACCCTATAACTTTTATATTTAATTTTTTGCGGTACCCTATATTTTACCTAAAAGCGACCCTGTATAATAAAGCATACCTACATATATTTTTACTTCATACAAGGTGCCTCGTTATGAATAAGTTCGATTAATTTAATAAAAGGTATAAATATTAATATAAAAAAGAGCGCATTCCATAATAGTGAAGGCAATAGTATTAATAATAATAACAATAACACAGGCACAACCAAGTTGCAGGCGTAATACATCAGGAACTCTCGTTTACAAACGGGGCTCCTTACTGCAAAAGTCCCATACTACAAATACCAGCCTCAGACGGTACTAGAAAACGAATCGTGGAAGATCCTATGAGACCTAGCTATAACCTTAGATAAAGAATAAAAAGCTATAACAACGGATAGGACGGTGAGTCACAATCGACCAGACATCTTAGTTTTTGATAAGAAGCAAAGAAAGGCGCAAGTAATAGATATACAAATTCCAGCAGACGAAAATGTAGGAAAATCAAGAATGGAGAAAGTCCTGAAATAAATGATGAGATAATGAGAGTGTATCAGTTGGAAAAGGTGGAAATATATCCTATAATAATATCGTGTAATGGGTTAGTAGATAAGTACTTACCTCGCAATCTTAAGGCTATCGGCATACGCAACCCGAAGCAAATTGTAGCAATCTCACAAAAAGCTGTCAATCTGGCAACCTGTCACACCGTGAGACGTATACTGGCAACAGATGGTCGCGTTGGTCTATAAAGACCCCGCGAACATTGGCCGTACACAGCAAAAGTGCTGTGAAAAAAAAAACAATAAAAGAGCGTCTTTAGAATGGTTGGTCAAGGGAAACATTTATCCAGAAACTGAAGATTTTATGATGGTAATCCAATATAATGTCATCAATACAAGAAACCATAGGAAGTATATTCTGAATGAAACATGGGATACCGATCTATGGCAGAATGTGTAACACTGCGAGTAGGGAATGCAATCCCGCAAATGCGGGATCCCTCTGAGATTCCGCGGGATCAAAGTTGCGGGATTTACCGTGCGGGATCCGCGGGATCGACACTTTACTACTGGGTTCTATATCGATCTCGATCAAGGTAAAACAGCTTCGTTCCGGGCCGATGCGTCGACGCTCGGAACCCGGGGGATTCTCCTTAAGGCTTGGCCATTAAGTGAAACAAACATTATTAGATTTCTTTCTGGCGTATGTGCGTAAGTGAAAAAAAGCGTTTAACTAGTACTTGTGGACAATTTCGTCAAAAAACTGCCGGACATAATTATCAGGACAAGCAAAATTTTAGGGTAAATTTAAAGTTGAATATCTCTTGAACTAAAAAAGATTTTAGGATGCGGTTTGGACCAGGTTTTAGATGCATCTATTGTGATTAAGATGCTATGTGGTTTTCGAAAATATATTTAGCGAATTCTTGTATACAGGGTGTTTTATAAGAGTGTGAAATTTTGGTCAAGAATCTTTTACCGCAAATTTACAATTTTTAAAAAATAGAATTTTTTACCAAGTACGACTAATCTGTATTGAAATTAGAATAAACAATTTGATCGGTTTTTTATTTTTTTTTGTTTTAAGGAAAATACGACGTTTTTTTCAAAAATATGCATTTTTAGTCATACGTATGGTCCTAAATGGTACAAAAAGCTTTGTACATTCTGCATATGCCAAAAAATTATTGATATAGAGAATATCTAAAAGCAGATAACTAACACAAGTTAAAAAAAAAACTTCAACATCAGAATAATATTTTTATTTATAAAATAAGTAGAATTATAATAAAATTTAAGTTTATTTAATATTAGATATATTTTTTGAACACCCTGTATACATCGGTGTCCAAATTTATGTACAGCTAGTTTAAGATACACGCTATATCAATATATTGTGGGCCTGTGCAAAATGTACAATGCCTTTTGTACTATTTAGGAACAAATATATGACTTGTTTACAGTCCCGCAATTCTGCGGATCCGCGGGATTGATTGCTTTAATCCCGCAGGTTTGCGGGATTCAGATTTTGGTGCGGGATTGCATTCCCTAACTGCGAGTGAAACTGTTGAACACATTCTATCAATCTGTCCCACATTGGCTAGCAATAAATATCTTGAGCGACACAACAGAATAGCAACAATTGTCTGGAGATTGACTATATTACACAACATCAAAATAAATGACAACGAACCCTATTACAAATACAAACCACCACCAGTAGTTGAAAATAAAAATGCCAAAATCTATTGGGACAAGACCATCATTACTGTAATTAAAATAGAACACACACACACACATAACAGGCCAGACATAACAATTATTCTTCCTAAAATTAAAAAAGTCTTATTGGTAGATATATCGGTCCCCAATAACAACAATGTTAAAATAAACAGATACAATACGAGCACATATACTATACGAGCACAAAAAAAATCAAACGTAATACAATAGCTTGGTGTAAAACGATTCTAAATACATTTCTATTAATCACCCTGTACCTATGCGTAATTATCTAAAATCCTTAGCATAACAAAAACCATTAGACAAGATCGAAGAATCAAAATCCTCTAATTACCAAGTCAAATGGGCATGCGTTACGAAAATTAATAATAATAGTAATGAGATCTAAAGACTGCTTTCTATATCTATCGTCTTTATATTTAAAGATGTATAGTTCTTAGCACCTAATCACGCAAAAGTAATCCCGTTACGTAGTCCAGTCCTTTCAGAATTATCGCTCGATGGCCTAATCTACTCCAATTGAGCGTTATTTAGGGCTTTGTATAAAAAAATACTTAACTAATTGGATTAAGCTTCTTTGGCTGAGATTGGAGCTTATTAGATCAGTATTATCTAGTGTTAAAATGAGAATCGTTAGAAAAATTGGTACGCTGTGGTCTAATGAGGGTAATTGATTTTATTCCGACATAATATTTCGAAAGCGTAATCTCTATTGTTAGTTATAGATAGAAGAAGCTGTTAGCTCTTGTTGAAATATATTTAATATACAGGGTCTTCCTTGCTAAGACATTTAGATAGTTCTTGAAAATTACAACGTAAAGAAAAAATATAGATTGGAGCTTACTTCTTATTACTGAAAATATTTTAAAGACGAGTCTCATTATAAGTCATTAGATTAGCGCATAAGAAATGATGATCTCAGTCACCAGGACAGAGGTCACTGAATAGTGGGTAGCCAACAAAATTCTTGAATGGTGGAAAAATGCATTACAGAGACAGGCGAAAAGTTCATAATAAAAAAAATACGGAAGATTGAATGAGCAAAAACGGGACTAAACTATCAGAACTGTAGTGGGTCTAGTAGTTGCCTATTATTGCAAACTCAATAGGCATGTGAATATTTTGTCAATAGCCCCCCATACACCAGAAGATTCGGCATGTATATTCGGCCTTCGGATAAAATCTTTGCGTTTCTGAACCTGACCAAGTATTTGGCAGGCTAAGCTTTTGACTGACTAAGCCTCTCCCAGGATTTAGATTTAAACTTATTAGATTTGTCTAAAAAACGAACGAAAGGATTTTATTCGGACGCTTTTTCGGACGCTTTTTCTCTCCAAGTGCAAGTACGGCAGTTTTTATCCCGATAAACATTTATGCCGGAACCTTATTAGCCAACACGCCACGCCACGCCACGCCACGCCACGCCACGCCACGCCATGCCACCCCACGTCATGAAGATCTGTGCGTATGTTTTTCCATTTAATTACATGTATTGCGTACACACTAAGCAACACGCCATCCCATGCCATCCCACTCTATCACACGTGTGATGGTCGATTCTCAGATCTCATGTATATATTACGCTCAATAGTCGAATTTGGGCAATGCCCGAGAAAAATACGCAAATCTAGTTTTGAGCAAGGAATATATTTCCCGAACCCGAAAAATTAATTTTATTTGGTTATTATTTTTTACTTAGAGTGTGATTTGATTGCATTTGTTTCACTGTTTTTGATTGGATTGGTTTAGTTTTTTGGCGAGTTGGTTAGCGTGGTTATTTGGAGGATGTTAATTCATTGGTTAGTTGGTTTTTCGGGTTTGGGAAATATTCCTTGCTCAAAACTAGATTTGCGAATTTTTTTCGAGCATTGTCGGCCACGTCTCAACACGTGGTATAGCGTGGCGTCGCGTGGCGTGTAGCCTAATGGGGTCCCGGCTTTATCTAGAAGCTTTTTTAGCTGGAATAATAAATTATAATACAAGTTAGACCTTATGAAGGTATCAAAGTATTTACTTTTTTATTTTTATTTTTAAATTTAATAAATGTGTGTGTTTCGTATACTCGCTATTTAAACCCGTGTATTTGTATATACCAGTTGTTTACGATATTCTCCGATGGTGGCAGCACCGACGGAGAATGCACCGAGCCTATATATAACTTAGGACACCTTGTATACTTTCTAATAATTTTCAATAAAATACTTTAATAAGATTTAACAATCCATTCAACTATAGCTAGCTATTATTTCGCTAACATCGTTGCTCAACAACATGCTATATTCTATAGAAAAACAGTTATATAGAGCAGTACACAGGCGTGGTCACCTAACCTATAATCTAGCAGACGTGAAAATTGCTACCACATAGATCGTTACTTATATTTTATAAAGATGAACTTCCTTAAAGTTAACTGGTTAAACGAGTCTCGGCAAGATGCATCGGTATATAGGTTTTTCTAAAAAATATAATTATTTTATCCCTTGCGTGTTGAATTTTTCCTACAAGAAAAATTTACCGTTATTATATTCATTTTTTGTCGGTTTTATTTGGAAATTAAGTATTAATAAAGTAATATGCACTCGAGGTTTGTAAAAATAATCTTTTCGGACATACTATTATTTTTAACCAAAGTTTCAGTAAATAAGGAATAAAATGGCATATTACATTAAATAAAAAAACAGAATTTTATGTTAAATTCAGTTTTGTACAAAACAATTTGGATTACAATTTAAAAAATGTACAGCTTTATTATTTTTTTGGAATGGTCTCTATAAAATTAAATATTTTGATGATTATGCTTTGTAAACCATGCAATATTTATATAAAACCTTTTTTTAATATCTTCGTCAACAACGACATTGGACTTCTGGGTCTAATGCAGTGGCGCATACACAGATGTCTGGGAGGGATAGTGACAATATTTAAATAAAGTAATAAATTTAAATTAAATTTTCGCTCAAAGTTATTGTGACTATATGGAAAAAAATAAACTTTGTTCTGGATATATATTTTGATTGGCATTATTAATTTATTTTGTGACAGTTTTATTTTATACCAGATTTTCTTATTTATAATTTCTTCCTGGGAGGTGTAGTTCCCCCATTAACCCTCCCGCACCCCTGGTCTAATGGGTCATTCTGTATGTATCTACTGCTTGTTCTATGTAAAATATCAATTAAGTAATTCAATTGCTTTGTTTCAATTGAAGGGTCCAGGGGAAATATTTACTTGATAAGCGCCAATTTCTTAATTTTAGGACTTTACAATATTATAGTAGCTTAGTAGCTCTAAGTGGTCCCTAAAAAAATGTATAAACTCTGCAGGGCAATAGGTTATTAAATCCTATGATGTATGATTAGTAAAAATATAGAATACACGGAAAGAACCTGATAACTGCGATAACCACCAACCGTCAAGTGCTCTCCCGTAAAAATTAGTAAAATGGCGCTTATCATGTTTTCCCCTATTCCTAATGTTCGACCTATTACCCTGGAATTATTCTCCTAGGTTTACATATTTTTCTAAAGGTACCTAATATAAACAGTTACTATTTCAGACCTTGCTATAAAAGATAAGATTTAATTTAATCAGATTTTTTAATTTAAGATTTGATCATGAATGTATGATTCATGAAGGGACACCCTGTATGTGTCCCAGACTGAGCGTGTATTACAGGTTTATAGGTAAGTATAATATCTAAGATTTTTTGCACGTCACTGTTTCACAATGAGATCTATCGATTAAAAATATTTTCAATATGGCGGCACTTCCGGAAATACCGAAAGTTGACAGCAACTTTTTTATTTTAAATGGGTACCCCCATTTTTTATTATATATTTAAATTCTCTATAAAATTTTATGAATTCCTATATCAAGCACTATACCTAAAATAATATCTATACCTAAAATTAACCGTTTTTTGAGAGAAAAAATATGTAAATTTTTTTGGAGGAAAAAAACTGCCTGTAAATAAAAAATTGTATAGCCTAAACACACATCAAACATAGAGATTACTACAGCCACTGTGACATAAAGAGAAGTCAAAAATTAAATTGTTTGAATGTCTTATAATATTGGCCGTAGCTGTCATCCATGACAGCTATGGAATCGAGATATTAAAAAATTATCATAAATCATTTTTTCAAATGGAAGCCCACTTTTTTTTATTTCTAGCAAAAAGGTTTTTCAATTCGTTACTTTTTGATTATACATGTTCCTATACTTAAAATAAATCATTTTTAAGTTTTTTAAGATTTAGTTTTAAAGAGTGTATTTTTCTGGTTTTTAGCCAGTAGCCTATGACTTTAAACGCCAAAGGAAGCTAGGTAAAACCAAGAAAAAATTACGCTTTAAAACTAAATCTTAAATAACTTAAAAACGATTTATTTTAGGTATAGGAACATGTATAATGAAACACCTGAACAAGCTCAATCTGTTGTCAATGTTACCTGAACAAGCTCAATCTGTATCAAGGAAGTCTTTGCTGCAGACTCTGCGATAAAGATCCTGAAACAGCGGAGCACATAATATGTCACTGCGAGGCTCTGGATCGCAAGCGACACTTTTTATTTGGGAAAGCTAGGCCAGAACCGGAGGAACTATGCTCCCATCCTATCAAGGACCTGCATAAGTTAGTGCAGGGCACAGGGATAGGAGAATGGGTGCAGATATAGAAAGGGGACAAAAACAATAGGCCTCACAGGTCGCAGTGTTTCCGGCAGAGGACGGCCCCTTATTGTGGAAAAAAAAAATGTATAATGAAAGGCCTTTTCACTAGTGAATGAAAAAAAGTGGGTTTCGATTTGAAAAAAATAATTTATGATAATTTTTTAATCTCTCAATTCCATGACAGCTACGGCCAATATTATATGACATTCAAACAATTTAATTTTTGAAATAGAGAGCCACATATCTTCTCTTTATGTCACAGTAGCTGCGGTAATCACTATATTTGACATTTACGCTGTACAATTTTTTTGACATTTTTTAGTTATTTTCCTCCAAAAATGTTTAATATTGTTTTTCTCAAAAGCGGTTAATGTTAGGTATAGAGTGTTTAATATCAAATTTAATAAAATTTTATAGAGAATTTAAGTATATAATAAAAAATGGGGGTCCCCATTTAAAATAAGAAAGTTGCTGTCAACTTCCGGTGTTCCCGGATTGAAAATTGCCGCCATATTGAAAATATATGTAATCGATAGATGTCATTATAAAACAATGCAAAAACGTGCAAAAAAATCTCCGATACGTGCAAAAAATTTCCGATCTAGATCTTGTAGTTCACCAGTGTCGCGTCACTAAAACTACCCGTCTTAACAACACGTCTCCTTGGAAATAAAAACCGTATTTATTTACATATATACAACCTTTATTAAATACTGAGCTTACTTGCAACTAATAATAAACAAAATCCACGAATAAATGAATAATTAAAAAGAGAATGGAAAAGCGAAAATTTGACAAAACCCGGTACGACTCCGCCTTCCGCTTACCTTTAAAATCTATACGATACTAAAGACTAAAATCCCAAATATTCAGTTTTCTAAAAAATAAGGCACATGTTTTTAACTCAGTACCTACTTCAAAAGCCAGTTGAACTACGTCCTCGAAGGAACCCTTGTCTTCGGTCATAAATTAATAGACAAGAGTTCACAAGACCAACCGTCACAAACAGTAAATCCATAAACTTTCACTTTTGAATAGGATCGAGAAAAACATGTGCATCTTAAACTGAAATTACCTTTGTTCTAAAAAATGTAACAGAAATTGTTCCCTAAAAATATATACTGGCTCTAACAACTAGAAACTTCTAATGCACGCTCAGCCTGGGACAGCCTGTATACCTTCGACTGACACATCAAGCGTGTATCAATATATCAATCATCATATAGTCAAAAAACAGCGTCATATTGGCCTTTGAATATTCTAAAATGTATAAATAAAAAAGTAAAAATGTTTCTATTCCCATGGATTTGATTCCTAAATCTTCTTACCTTCTTATAATTTAACAGGAATTATTATTATCGAATATAATTTTAAAGGACACAGTGATACCGTTTTTTCAATCTGCTGTACTTAACATCTATAAAATCTGATGTACCTATTAATAAGAAAAAAAGTCATTACATTTTTATATCTATTGTTGTCAAAACATATTAATTGTTTCCTCCTATTCCCACATCAACCCTTATATAAACTAATAATAAACAAGTGTGTATTTTTGTTTTATTAGCTCAAACAGAATGCACCCTTAATTGTCGTCCGAGAGGGTTAAACTTCTACGCCACCCTTAACAAAACAGTCATAGATGGGACCCCTTGTTATCATCCGGTCACATCCACAGGAAAAGCAGCCCACAAGGGCACTAGAGGGCTGTGCATCGACGGATATTGTAAGGTAGGTGGGAAACAATCTTATTTTTATTAAAGGTTAGTTATTAAACGTATTTGTCATGATCTCTGTATTAGCAGAATTAGATTAGATCAGAAAAATTATTTTTCTTGTTTTGAATGATACTACATTTATTAAAAATGTAGTTAATTAAAGCAAACAAATTTACAACAGTAAAATTTTTATAATACATACGAAGTTACCGCTTATAAAGTACCGTAGATTATTGACAGTTAAAAAGTATTATTCATAAATATTTTGAAACAAAGAATATGAATTTTGAACGAAACAGTTACATGTAACAGATATTTTCAAACTCTGTAATCAAACACTTATTACCAGATATAAGTAATAGATAAGAGATCTTATCTGTATATCTACATACCAATATAATTTTATATAGGTTTTCAAAAAGGGGTTTAAATTCACATAAATAATGTCAAGTAAGTATTGGACATTTTAAAACATTATTCTTTATTTTTAATATTTAAGTCTGTTGTTATTTATTTATGTATATTACATATTTCCTTTTACGAAAGAATAAGATACTTTAATAAATAAAGTCTAGCATAAAAGAAGAAAAATAGATATTATGATACATAAATGTTATAAACAAACTCCTGCCAAGAATTATTCTCATTTTCTTGACAAAATGCTGAACCAAACTATAATACTAATGGTTTAAAAATAGATTGAAATTTTATGTGACTGCTATGAGTGCTAGCATTACAGTGTTGCCGCTTCATACTAAAAGTGGTAGCATCTTTGCTATTTTAAAGGAACACCCGGTATATTATTAGATTTTTTAAAACGACTTTTATATCTAGGTCTAAAGTATCATTGCCGTGATACCTATATATTCACTATATCACTCTATATATTTACACTAAAATTGTAGCTTTTCTTTATTGGAATATTATACGTTTTATTAATTCTGTGGTCTTGCCTTAAAATTACATTATTAGATGTCAATATATTTATTGCAAATCTATATCTATATCGAGTAGTTTCTGAAATATATTTATGGAATATATTTTCTAAACCTTCCACCTTCCAAATTTCAAGTTTCTTTTATCACTTTAAATCACTGAGAACAGGGATACTGACCCAACTCGGTATATCCATTATACTGTTCTATATCTATTTTCATCATAAACTTAATGTCTTACTCTACCCCAAATCAATTTTTCATCCAATTTAAGCAAGTACTGTATAAACTTCGACCACTTGATTATCTTTATCGTGCCCTCCTCATATTTATGACCGAACATTTACAATTGCCTATATATCCATTATTTATGATCGGTATGGATCAATTATTTCAACTAGACGTATTCTCTTCTCTTTATGCTGTTCTAGCATCAATCCGTCGATGCAACAATTGCTTCAAGTACTACCATTTTAATTGCAAAGTGCTTGAAACGAACATTCAATTATTCTCCCTATATATTAGATATTAGTTTGAATTTGATAAATATGTTTGGAATTTGATAGATGTTGCACTTTATCAATCCTAATTAAAGCGTTAGTTTTATTCGTTTAAAAGAGCTATTTGAGAATGTATTTGTTGAAGATTCTATCTCTGTAAACTGTTAATACAGCAATAACAAATTAAAGAGAAAAACAAATTTTTAAAAACAACATAAACTAAAAAATAATTAAAAACTTGTGGAGTGTTGAATTAAAAAACACTATAGATAGCTCCTATAGATAAATGTCAGAATATCATCTCCCCCTCCCCAAACAAAAGTTCATATAACACTATTTTCTACAGTTTCACACAGTTTCTACTAAATACTATTATAACTCCTAAACACTATTATACAGGGCGGTCCAAATTGCATACTTCGAACAGCGTATTCTGCAGATAAAAAGTAAGTAAAAAGTTGGTATAAATGTATGCCCTAAAATGCTTAGTTTCGGAAATACAGGACTCGAAACGGATGGTCGAGCGAACGAACGAACGAACGGCCGCATGCGTTCGGTCCCCATCTAAATATACCGCACTTTCATTCGTTCGTTCGTTCGTTCGTTCGTTCGTTCGTTCGTTCGTTCGTTCGTTCGGATAATGAATACGCACCTTAACTAAAGCTAAGTACAAAACAAATCTTAAATACGTGGACTATTATAACAACAAATACATCGTAAAAGACTATTTTGGTAGCATTCTGAACGAGGATTCAAGTTAAACTTTTTAGAAAATAATTTAAAGGAAAAATGAACCTGCTTGCCGATGCTTGTTCCGAGTAAAATCCTAGAGCTCTATGATTTGCTTTTATAAAATCTGGCACATGATGCAGAATTGCATGAATCTTTGGAGTTATCTTAATACCTAAGTTGAGTATTTCCAATCTAAATTGTTCGATGTCATGTTCAAAATGTTTGTTTAGTGCTTGACCAAAACAACTCGAAACTACTTGATTGAATGCAGAAAACACTGCAATATATTTATTTCCTAAAAAAAAGATGTTTAGGTTTTTGCTTCTAAAAACTTTGAATAGGATTCTTTACCGGGCGATATCGTCTTCAAAATATCCACTTTCTTCAAAAGTTGTCTGGCGTTATTTCCGTTACATTTTCCATAATGATCTAGTTTCAATCCCGCTTTTTTTTATCCATTCTGTTGCAACATGGGTATTCTCCAATTCAAGACAATCAAATAGTTTTTGAACCACACCTAACAAAAGGTGAAGCTCAGGAGGGGGAATATACTTTAAGACATGTGTTTCTTCGTCACCAATGATTAAAGGTATGTTTATACAGTTTTCTAAAAAATAATTGCCCCTTTTTATATGGTTCATTGGACAACAGTTTAAAAAATACAAAAAAAAATATTTCAAACAAAAACGCTTACTAAAATCTTTGGCTTTTGTTATATTTCCTCCAGATTGTTGCCATAAATTTGTATTTTCTGTAATACTTTTTATAGTTCTGAATGATCCTTTAATTTCCATTTCCTTTACATTTACATCACACCAAGTGTGAGTGGATGAATTTGACTGAAGACCAAGGAGAATCATAATAAGCTTAAAGTCAGCGGCAAAAGTATAGGAACAAATTCCACATATGGACTGCAGATCTAACGTCTCAAAGAGGCTTTTAATATTAGCATTAGATTCAGACAACTTTGGTCCTAAGCCAATTATGAATAGTTTATTAATTCCAGCACTTTTATATTTCTTGAAATATTCGGGATCATTTTCTGGGAGCACATTCGGACAAACTTTAAGTGATCCACCACCACTATCAATGCCAATTTTTAGATGAAAATCTTCAGGTAATTCTCTAATTTCCAAAATATATGATAGAAGACCACATAAATCTAAGCAGTATACAAAAATTAATATTAACTGAATTAACATTTTTCCTTTAAATTATTTTCTAAAATGTTTAACTTGAATTCTAGTTCAGAATGCTACCAAAATAGTCTTTTACGATGTATTTGTTCTTATAATAGTCCACGTATTTAAGATTTGTGTTGTACTTAGCTTTAGTTAAATTTAGCGATAAAACCACTTAGTTAGGGATGAATTATAATTATTCAAACTTATTAGTTAACATTTTTATGCAAAATAAAACATAGCTGTAATATGATTTTTTTGACAAATTATTGTTTCAGTTTTTGGTCTCAAAAATCACCGTGACTTACGGTACGTCACTGGATCTATGGAAATGATTTAGTTGTTCCATGATTTTGAAAGAACGCATTATGGCCATTAAAAAATTACTAATTTTACAATTTATATATTTTTTATTTTGAATCATATAAAAACCGAACAGTGTGACATAAACATGTTGACTAGATAGTTATTAGACCAAAATAATAAATTTGATATGGTTTTGTTCCAAAGAGTTTACAGAAACAGTTTTATCGAAATTTTTCCTAAAAAATTATGATTAATTAAAAAAAAATAAAAAGTTCCCAAATTTACCATTTCATAACCACAGATTTCATAACTATCTACTCAACATGTTTATTTTTTGTCAATAATGGCATGTATTGACTATTTCAATTCTAAATAACTTGAGAACGGTTGCTCGTAGTGAATTTTACCAAGAGATCTTTTTTACGCAAAAAATTACGAAAATATATATTCACTTAGTAGTTTTATACAGGTAAGGACGAAAAGGTATTACTGTATCTCCGAAACTAAGCATTTGGGGACATAAATTTATACGAACTTTTTTACTTATTTTTATCTGCAGAACATGCTGCCGAAATTTCCCGACTACAATTCGGACCACCTTGTATAGTTGATTAGGACCAGAAGCAAAGGCATCCTTTTAATCCTAAGATTATTGTAAATCTATACTGTCTTCTTCAAAAGCGATTATCTCCCACAAATAAGCTACTGAGATGAATCAGAAAACAAAATATTGGGATAAGATATTTAAACCTTGATTATAAAGTGGTTTATAAATTACATTATTGTCATAATGTGTTGTCAAAAAGTCTTTTGTAAAAATCTACTGAAAGCCTAAATAAAATGTTAATGATTTTATAGAACTATGAACCGAAAATTGGATATAAAAATGTTGGTTCAATTTGAATTGCAATTAGTTTCAGTCAGGGAATAACAACAATTTTACTTTGGATTTCTTTGATCGCCCTATAAAATATTTATGTAATATCATGCATTTTTTGTAGAACTGTACTTTATTATTGACTTAAAAGCCAGATATATATAATTATAATTAATTGGATAATAGCCAGTTTACTAATAAGAACAAATTTGTATTATTATTCTTAAAGTTCAAATATATTTTCTCCGTTGATATGTTTATCTAATATTTGATCTTCTGTTACTCCATTTGCAACTATGTAATTGTAAGTATTATACCAACGTAAACGTATCAATTTGCATAACTTACCCGTAAGCTACAGGCATAGTAGTACTAATGCATAAGTACTGTTTAAATCCCTTTGGCGACTTGATTGCAGTTTGTACTTCTATGGGAAATATTTACAGTATAAATAAGCACAAAAGAGAATCTGCTTACCTTGATAATATTAAAAATAAAATGTTTTTTTTTTCAAACGCCACAAAAGTATTAACTTTTGCGACGTGACTGACAATATAAAAAAAATCATTTTAACGCCTGCAAATGTGAAGCACTTTTACGCCTAAGCACAAAAGTAAGAAAATATATTAATAAACTGACATAAAGTGTCAAATTCAACGAGCATAACCATTGTTTCTCGATATACAGGGTTGTTCAGCACATACGACACGAAATATAAAACGATTAGATTTTTAGAAATTGTAAGTTTTGGGTTCGTTGAAGGACTATTAGAGCTACAATTTAAAAATATTTTTACAAGATACAGATTGTCCCAAATAAATAAAAATCCAAGTTGTATTTTTTTAAATGGAACACCCTGTATATTGTTACATTTTTAGTTTCTACGATTAAAATAAAGGTAAATTTGATTAAGGTTTATTACACTTAAACCTTACCGTTTTTGAAATATTTTCAATTTTGTGAAATTGCAGTATAAATTTTAAGGCTTCATTTCTCCGAGGGTATCAAAGTTTTTAATACTAAATATTTACTGAAGTTTATTTATTGATCAGTTATTGTGTTGCAATAATAAACATTTTACTACCTTATACAGAGTGTCTAAATATTTATTTTAAATAATTATTAGCTTTAAACGGCAATAACTTGTTTAATTTAAATAGAACACCCTGTATATTTTATGAGAATCAGATGCACAATTTAATTGTCTATCAAATTGTATTATACCATTTTTTATCTATCTCTTCAAGTTTCCGTAAAAAATGCATTTTCTTGTAATTTAGAACTCATTTATCATATCGTCCCATTGCTGCCAAAAGTCACTAACTTACTTTTTATTACTTCCGAGAAAAATGCGTCTAAAGATGAATTGCATTGCATAAAAATGTTATAGTTAGTAACTATTCGGTATTAAAATACAACATAAATAGCCAGAAATCGTAGTTAATGACTTTTTCAATCGATTCTCCGCTTCACAATACAGTTAGTGATTGAATTTTCAGGTTCGGAAAAATGTTAGTTAGTGACTTTTGGCAGCAATAGAGGACGATAGATACCCATGGAATACTGACATTTTAGATTATTTTTAAAGATGTACCAAATTTTTAAAGAGTACAGATACTAATATTGTCGATATAGTTCGTTTATTTCATTAAAAATTAAAAAAAACTGTTTAAATATTTGTTAAAGAGGACCAATTAATATGATTCCAGTATTCAAACTACATTAATTGACTGTTTTCGTTGATTAATAATAATTGCTCCAAATACTAAGAAAACTGAATTATGTATGTGTATTAGACAGTGTGGTAAAAAAACTAACACCTTAAAAATGATATTTCAATTTTTTGACAAATGCTTATTTATAACAATGTTTATTTATAGAGACGGTCATTTTCATAACTTTTTATTATATTAATTTCTGATTCAAATCCACATTTATTTAGAATAATTTATTAACGAACACAATTAAGTATGTAATCAATTAGTATTTGGGCGGAAATACTGGTGGTATATTTAATTAATGGTATACTCTTTTATAAAGATTTAAATAGTTTCCTTTTTGCATATAGCCTGTACATTTTGTACATTTGTTGTTTTAAAAACAATCTAAAATGTCAATATTCCATGGGTATATTGATAAACGAGGTCTAAATTATAAGAAAATGCATTTTCTACGAAAACTTGAAGGGATAGGTAAAATGTGGTATAATATGATTTGATAGACAAATTAAATTGTGCATCTGATTCTCATAAAATATATAGGGTGTTCCATTTAAATTAAACAAGTTATTGCCGTTTAAAGCTAGTAATAATTTAAAATAAATTTTTAGACACTCTGTATAAGGTAGTATAATTTTTATTATTACAACACAATAACTGATCAATAAATAAACTTCTGTAAATATTTAGTATTAAAAATTTTGATACCCTCGGAGAAATGAAGCGCTAAAATTTATACTGCAATATCACAAAATTGAAAATATTTCAAAAACGGTAAGGTTTAAGTGTAAAAATGCAATAATATACAGGGTGTTCCATTTAAAAAAATACAACTTTGATATTTTTTATTTATTTGGGACACTCTGTATCTTGTAAAAATATTTTTAAATTGTAGCTCTAATAGTCCTTCAACGAACCCAAAACTTACAATTTAATCAGTAAAAATCTAATCGTTTAGCTACAATACTCCGTGTCGTATGTGGTGAACAACCCTGTATAATTACTTAGAATGCATTACATTTAAATAATTTTATATAATTTGCAACATTTGAAATTGCTGAAAAAAATATTTGTGACGTTTGAAAAAAAATAGCATCTTCTTTTCGGAGTAAAAATGTCGTCAAACGTACAGTCTCGCCACAAAACGTATCATTTTTACTCCTAATAGAAAAATATACTATTATTTGTTTCCAATTCAAACTAACTTTTTAGCCGTCATGGCATAAGAAAGACTTTCTTACTTCAAACGACCCTGTATATTCGATAATAAAATGGAATGATCGGTACGTGTGGGTTTAGAAAATATCTTATATATTCAATTTTATCTAAAACTCCTGATGTTCTTTTTTATATCGATTTTGGTTAAGCTTGATGGAATAGATAATCAGATGTTTACAGAAATTTTAGAATAATTACATAGAATGTTGAAGAGGTAGTTTAGAAATGTCCAGATTTGAAGAAAATCTTATAAGTTTTAAAAGATGCCGCTCATTTTGGGCGGCTGAACGATTTTTATCTAAGTTTAATTTGCATTGGAATGACTTATTTTCGAATGTTAAGAAATTCTTAAAAGTATTCGACGATGGTGCTGTAGATAACTACTTTATTAGTGACGAAAAATATTTTATAAAATACCACACGCAGGTTGACATTATTAACAGCGTGTTACTTAGTTTTGATTAGTCTTTTTCATTAATGAAGTTGTTACTCCGCATTATATTTTTCCAATTACAAAGTAGCATTAAATATCTAATTATTCACTATTGGAAAATCCCGTTAAAAACTGATAGAAGAAAAGTATTTTGTTTATGAATCTAGGAGTGTCTGTGAACAATAATTCTAATGGAAATTGAAGGTAACTTAAAAAAAATCGAGGGAAAACCATACCGCAGAATATAAAATGTTGGTTCCAATACAGAGAATCATTTAGCTTTAGTTTAACGAACGACAACTTTTGCGTTTCATCCAGAGTTGTAATCTTTAGTGAACCAGTTCCGGAACGATGATTTCAATTCCAGCCTCAAAGAAGGAATCAAAATAACTGACTTATTAAATACTGTGTGTCAGCTGATTATTGATCAGCTGATTTTTTAATTTTTGGCTATTGTTGTTTTTAATTCGCCGAGACCTCAAGTTTTATTTGGTATTTATCGGTTGTACTCGTATGCATATTTTAAATAGAGATTTCTGCATTTTTGTACTAAATATGATGAGTTGGTTAGGACAGTGATATTGAGATATTCAGAACTTTTGCAAAATTAAGCAAAGGTAATTTCGTAATTTACGTTCAATAAAATCCGAAATTCTTAATTTATTATGAACATTTTTCCAATATACCGGGTGCGTCTCAAAAGTAACTCACCCGTATAACTTTTTTATTTTTTCAGATAAAAAAAAATAGATTTGGTATGTTAGTATATGATGATGTTATATATATTAGGATTGATTGACGGTATTTCAATTGTTTTCGATAATTTCCTGTTTCACCGGAAATGACTACAACTTGTGGTTTTTAAATGACATCCTCGGTATTTTTTACTTTATTTGATAGAAAATGACACTCTGAATAGAATGACATATCATATGTCAACTTTCGACATTTTTGCACATGATCTATTTGAAATTGTAATATGCGGTTTATAACGAAAATTTGACACGAAATACCAAGTGTGTGGTACCAAATTATTCTTAAAAAATGCTTTTTTCAAATACTGCTAATGCTAATGAGCAACACTCGTTCCATTTGAAAAAATTAAGATACATATGATTAAAAATACGAGTTGGCCATTTTTTAACCAACCAGGACAAGACACGAAAGTATTAGACGATCAAATTTATTTTTCCAAGGCTAATTTATTAAAAATTAGTGTTTTTAACAAAGCCATAGCACTCTAGATTGAAATTTGAAATACGATTTCTTTTTAAGCAATAATGTCAAAAGTTGACATATGATATGTCATTCTGCCCAGAGTGGCTTTCTCTATCAAATAAAGTAAAAATATACCGAGGATGCCATTTAAAAATCAAAAGTTGTAGTCATTTCCGGTGAAATAGGAAATGACCAAAAACAATTCAATACGTCAATAAATCCTAATTTATGTCATATACTAGCATACCAAATCTGTTTTTTTTTTCATTTGAAAAAATAAAAAATCTTAAGGGTGGCCACATTTGAGATGCACCCGGTATATTAGTGATTAAAAATCCGGTTATGACTTTGATTCTAAAATCAGGTTACAAACCATTACAACCCACATTTAATTTTGGTATCGTAACAGAACTGCCCAAGTCGACACACGCGTACAAATCCGATGCCAGCGATCCCGCAATTGATCCCAATTACCGTTCTAGAACGGGCCAAATTTGTGTGTTGGAACGAAGCTATAGTTTCTTCAAGAATTTTGGTACCTTAGGGAAAAAATTATATTTTAATTTCCTTAAAAAAATATAACAATATCTGCACCTCAATAAATAAACTAGTTTTTAAAATCGCTATTTAAAATATATTTAACAATTTTAATATTTTTACCTATATATTTTAATACACAAGTAAACTTATTATTCACACTGTAACTGACCGTACTGATGTAACAACGTCAAAATAAGCTCAATAAATAAAAAGAAAGGAAAAACTTGAAATGTGGAAACGCGGAAGTGCTATAACAGCCTCATAACGCACACACTCTAGTTCAATTATACAGATAGATACAAGCTGCTTTTCATAGAACTATATTAAAACTGTGAATGACGTAACACATCTTCCACGGCGCCATCGTATTTTAAATTTGGGTTTATCGTGTTAATATTTTGTAAATATTAAGATCACCTTCCTCATCTAACTACAGGTTATGATTCTTTCAGAAATGTTTGAAACTAAAGAATTTCAAGTAGAGTTTAATTTTTAGCCGACCATACCAATAGGTATGGTAGGCTATTAAGATCGGCAAAAAAAAGTTTTTTTAATTTCACTCAAAATGAGTTATTTGGGTCATAAATGACCTAAATACAAAATATTTTCATGGTGTCTGTCTGTCCGTCTGTCCGTCTGCCGTCTGTAACACGATAACTCAAAAATCGCTGAACCGATTTTAACCAAATTGGGCACAAAAATACTGTGGCACCCGAGAATCTGGCAATTAGTTTTTGGTGGGGGTGGGGGGTTGGTAAGGGGGTATGGGAGGGGGTTAAAAAATTAAAAAAATCGTAACTCCGTAGCTAGAAATCGTAACTCGTAGCTAGCGAAACGCGGTTTACAAATTAAGATTAGGAATAATATTTGCAACAAAATTTGTAATAACATCAAAATTAGTCAAAGTCGCAGTTTTCGAGACATTAACATATTTTTGTATGGGCGGCTATACGTGCCTCCCGGCGCCAATTTATTTAACTTGGAATAAATCCAGTAATTCATTTTTTTATTTGTAATATGCTATGCCAATCGGTGTTTCAAATTGCCTCTTTTTGATGTATGTACGGGGTGTCCTTTTTTCCTGTGTTTTGCAATGTTTCTCGTTTATGAGTAGAGCTACAAAGATGCGATTTTTACAGCACTGTGCTCTGTGCTACTTTTTTATGAAACTAAAGATGTTAGATACATATTTGTACTAGCCCCCTTAGTTTCTAAAATACAGGGCAAAATTGGAAATGTTGCATTCCACCCCATTCGTATCTCCGTTATGTTGTAATAACTTATCGAAAAGGTCAAAATTGAATCCCATAGAATTTTTCACGTCGAATTTCAGAAGAATCCGGGGGCTAAGACAAATCTGTGTTTAGAATCTTTAGTTTCATAAAAAAGTAGCACAGTGATGTGGAAACCGCATCTTTATATCTCTGCTAATAAATGACTAACCCCATAAAAACACGAAAATGGGACACCCTGTACCAGGGGCGGATACAGAAATTTATTTTAGGGGGCAAATAAAAAATAATGCTAAATATGCCTTTTATTGCGCCATTTTTAACCCAATAGCCTAATATTTAACCCAATTGACAGATTTTAGGGGGGGGGGGCCCCATGGGCCTCCCGCCTGTATCCGCCACTGCCCTGTACTGTTAAAAGATGTACCAGGTTACACATGCATGACAAATTTAAGCGATAACTAACGATAACCAAATATTGACCGTTTATTAACTGACAATAACCTAATACTGCTAATACTATTTCTAATGTAATAAGACCAAAAGAACTACAAGAACTAAATTTGTCTTTGTTTCTATGTCTATAAATGAGTGAAAGCAATTTTGATAATAATTCTTGTCTGGGTCAAGTCCTAATTCTTTCACCACGCACATTCATAGTCGTGTAGGCGGACACTACTTGAACCACCACGGTCTTAGCACCAGATATCTTGTTACCAAATAATCAAGACCAAAGTATTTTTATATGTAAATACGGATCGTCGAAAAAAAAATGGGAAGAAAAACGGTACCAATTGCGTTCCTCCTAGCCTCTAGCGAGAAATGGTACTCGTAATGCACGGTTCACACCTTATTCTGAATGATGTCTTTGTGGTTCGATGTTAATACACTTTGTTCGTGCTGATAACAATGGATCTTGCCTCGTCATTCCAACCAGATTAGATATTTTCTTGATGCGAGGTAAGATAAAATGCAAGAACGATGCGTTTGTTTTAGTTGAACTGATTTTATGTATACAGAGCGTTTATTTTAACGTGGATCGTGGATCTTAGGGTTTGGCATGGTAAATTACTTTCTCAATCAGTTTATCAGGACGTCAACGTTTTTACTTGACGTATTTGTTTTAAAAAACTAAAGTGTTTTCGTAGTCTTTGGCAAATTTATTTGGCAAATTTGTATACGAGTAAAAAGCGACTAACAGCTGATTTGACAGTGAGAGACGTTTTAATGAAATTTTCACTAGTAATACCCTAAATCATATATACTTACGTGGATAAGTAAATCACTATGGAAACTGTCCCAAACATATCAACGACTTCTATTTATCTTCTTTTTTTGTTGCACACGTGGTGCCTCTACTCTATCCATCCTTGTCGAGGACCTATCGCCCACGCGCCAAATTTGAACATTAATTTTAAAAATTTAATTTGGAAAATGCATATATTTGAACAATAATTGAATGTTACTGTCACAAAAATTAAATTATATAAAAAATAAATTAGCCACTCCGTACGAATATCAATATTCTTAGGAAATCTAACCAGAAAGTATGCATGTGGTTTAATATACATAAAAGAGCAACTGAATACTTTACTTGCCTGTGAAAAGATAATTCGGGGACATTTATATTATAATTTCCGTGTGGAACCAAACAATTTCTTGTAATTTTTACGAATATTTACCCAAAAATTAAAACTCAACGAATAAAAAATAGGAATATAATTGCATAAACTTAAAATTAACTTCTCACTGAACACACTTGCATCCTTGGCTATATAAAAACAATCGATAAAAGAGTAATTAATACAATGTTTAAAATAAAAAACGCAAAAAACAAGCGTCGTTACACAATGGAAATAACATTATGACATATGATTATGACAAGATTATGATAATATGATGACAATGAAAAGTTGGTTTCCGTAACAATGTATAATTTGCACTTTCTAAACTGGATAAAATTGTAATTATTTTAGAAATACGTGCCACTTTTAATGCGCATGCGTAAAGTCAGGTACTCGAGAAAGACAAGCCTATTGAACATTTTATATATGATCTAGGAGTAATACCACTAGAGTTCAAATCAAAGGGTCAAATTATTTCCGGAAATTTTTTCGAGCCATAGTTTCGAGCTCATGAATATTTTGAAAATTTTCCAGAGTCGAAGACGAGGGATAATTTTCTAAAAATATTCATGAGCGAGAAAAAAATTCCGGATTTAATTTGACCTCGTGTGGTATTCGGTAAGAAAATTCCACACCAAATTGTGTTTGAAAATCAAATAATTAAAATGTATTTTTCGATTTTTGGTCGACTTCATTATTTAGTTACTATGGTAACTAAGTGACACCCCAACCTAAAAACTATTTCAGTTTTGAAGCTGTCAAGCGGCACGACTTAAAAAAAAATGTTTCCCTTTGGTCAAGAAAGCAAAGAAAATATTCGCCAGGAGATTAAGCAGTTGACACCCGCGAATACTAGGAAATCGAAGTCAAACGTATGGAAGCAGTTTACAAACTTTTGCGCAGAAAAATCGTATGCTTTCGACAGAGTGGATATACCTGTGGAAGAACTGGCGCTTATTCTTGAAGACTATGGGTTCAAATTGAATATTTGCATCTAAACTACTCAAAATTCAAAGTGCTAAATAGAAAAAAGGTGAATAAAATAATGTCTAAATATTATATATATTTCATTAGATATAGACATTTAATTCAGTCCATTCCAAGTCCTATATTTTCGCCATTAAGAAGAAAGGAGGTGTCCCAAAGAATATAGAAAACATCTCAGCTTTGTAATTGAAATGTATCAAATTTATCATGTAAACAAATAAAAACCAGACTCTCAAAAAGATATTCTGCCATTATAAACGTCAAAAAATTTCCAGTATTATTCGCTGTTGGGTGCTCACAAGGACATAGTGATTTATCAAGGCCATAGTGATTTATCAAAAAACACGTTTTGATTGGTTAAAAATTACAGGTGTTGAATTTTCAATAAAAATCCCGATAAATAAAAAAAAACAATAATTCACCCTACATCCTTTTTTCGTTTCTTTTCTCATAAAAAGAGAGAAAAGATATAAAGCAATTGATTTTTATAAAAAAACTTTTTTTAAAGTTTGATGCCCTCTAATGGAGAAACGACGCAGTTTTTTATAGAGGTAAAATAAGTCCAATGAATTTATTTTGATTCCAAAAATTTTATGTCCACGGAATATTGGGACACCCTATACAGGGTCCGGCAATAGTGCGTCGGGCATCTGTAGCACCTAGAATAAAAAACTTGAGAATTTTGTTTAAGTGCAAATCTAAAGTATGTACCAGGATGTATTTCCGGAAAATATCTTAACTTCTATAGGGTAGCTCAAAAAAGTGTGAGTGGATCTGGATGATTTCTTTTAAATGGAACACCCTGTATATTATTGCATTTTTGGCTTCCTTTCAGATCATTTTACATAATCCTAAGATATGAGTAAATCTATTTCGATAGATTCAGAGATATTAAAAAATAAATCAAAAATATATATTTTTCAACCCTTCTTAAAAAAAATATTAAAAATACAAGAACTGTTCTGAGATCAAAACTATATTAGATATTTACTTTAGATGGTTTGTTCTTACTTTGATATAAATATAGTAATCGTAAATCATACAGGATGTTCAATATTTTACGCCAAACTTTCAAAAATATAAAATAATTTTTCTTACTTTTTTTTAAATGGAACACCTTGTATAGTATTTTTTTATTTGAGGGAGAATTAAAAAATTAACATTTTAGTATCAAAATTTTTAATAGTTTTTCGGATACACGCAGTATTATTTCATATGACGCTTTCAATGGTAAAATACGAGAGAAAAATCATTGGGTGGCTTTGATAAAAATTTACTGTAGAAAATGCCATATGAAATCCACAACCGGGAATATCTGCGAAACCGTTAAAAATTTTGAAATACTCTAAATGCTAAAAATGTTAAATTAAAAAATTTTTTAATTCTCCATCTATTAAAAAAATAATATACAGGGTGTTCCAATTAAAAAAACAAAGAAAAATTATTTTATATTTTAGAAAGTTTGGCGTAGAATTTAGAACATCCTGTATGATTTACGATTTCCATATTTATAGCAAAGTAAGTACAGACCATATAAAGTAAATATCTAATATAGTTTTGATTTCAGGACAGTTCTTGTATTATTAATAATTTTTTTAAGAAAGGCTGAAAAATATATAATTTTTATTTATTTATAAATATCTCTGAAATTATCGAAATATATTTACTCATATCTTAGGATTATGTAAAGTGACCTGAAAGAAAACCAAAAATGCGCTAATATACAGAGTGTTCCTTTTAAAAAAAATTATCCCGATCCTCTGACACTTTTTTGAGCGGAAGAAAATATTTTCCTGAAATGCATCCTAGTACATACTATAGATTTGCACTTAAACAAAATTCCCAAGTTTTTTATTCTAGGAGCTACAGATGCCCGATGCACTATTGCCGGACCCTCTATCTGTATATATCCCTGAAACAGCTCTTTTTAAAGAGGATAATTTCAATAACAAAAATATTTTCTGCTTAAAAAATACGAAAATTTATAAAACTATTTAATAAAGTTTACTACTGAATCATATGCTTCCAATAAAACAAATATTTTTCAATAATAACATCAATATGTATATAAATCAGATCCGATTCCATTGAAACCGAGCCAACATTACATTATATTAAATCAACCCAAAAATAATTGATGTAGAAAATATATCTACGTTAGAAATTTTATGTATGGGCACCATTAAATTGCACAGATTAATAAAAGAAAATAATTACCAAGAGTATTTAGAGAGGGTGTCTCACCGAGACAGTGCGTAGATATAACAAGCAACATATGTCGGAAAAACCTGAATTTTTGGTTCGAAAAGGATTTAAGAGTATCTTTAAATTTTAGTCTTACATTTAGTAAATAATAATAAATAGTGATTGGCTTTTACTCAATGGCAAATTTGTCTGTTGTCGACTCTAGATTACCGGATTCGATCCCCAGGCAGTACAACATCTCAGATTCACTAACCAAACGAATTCGGCGATAAAATGTAGATCGTGCGTCACTGATGACACATCATAAGTTACATGGCCTACACCCTGTACAGGGTGGTCCGAACTGTATTCTGGAAACTTCGTCAGCATATTCTGCAGATAAAAATAGGTAAAACAGTTCTTATAAATTTATGTTCTAAAATGCTTAGTTTCGCAGATACAGGGTGTACAAGTTTCATATTTATCTCATTTTTTTCCAAATAATTTATGAATTAACGTCAATATTTGGATGAAAAATGGTGCTTGAGAGTTTTTTGACATGAGAAATTTGATTTTGATGTCAATATGACTTCTACTTGTAGAGGGCGCTACCTATACATATTTTTTAACTGGTTTGAAGAGTAATAACTTTTCGTCCGTACCTGTATAAAATTAGTGAGTAAAAAATATAAATTTACGACATTTTTACGTAAAAAAGATCTCTTGGTAAAAATCACTACAAGGAATGGTTCTCGAGATATTTCGAATCGAAATTATCAAGTCCTATCATCATTGACATAAATTAAACATGTTGACTAACAGTTATTAAACTGAAATAAATTTGAAATGTTTTTGTGCCAAAAGTTCAACAGAAACTGTTTTATCATCATTTTTTCGTAGAAAAAAATTATAATTAATTTAAAAAAATAAAAATTCTCCAAATTTATTATTTCAGTCAAATAACTATCTACTCACACAACTCATATTTTTTTGTCAATAATGACATGTATTGTCTATTTCCATTCTAAATATCTTGAGAACAGTTGCTCGTAGCGACTTTTACCAAGAGACATTTTTTACGTAAAAAATCACGGAAATGTACATTTTTTCACCTAGTAGTTTTATACAGGTACGGACGAAAAGTTATTACTCTTCAAAACAGTTAAAACACATGTAGGTGTCGCCCCCCTACGAATACGAGTCATATTGACCTCAAAATCAAATTTTGCATGTCAAAACACCCCCAGATACCAATTTTCATCCAAATATTGACGTTATTTCAGAAATTATGTGGAAAAATCAATTTTCAATTATTTGAACATAAAAATGAAACTTCTACACCCTGTAGCTCCGAAAATAAGCATTTTAGGACATACAGTTTGACAAAAAATTTAGGAAGAGACTTGGGGATAGCACCGGTCGCGCACACGATAGAGAGAGAACGCATTCGGCGGAAGAGAGATGCAGTTACGCTACGAAAAATCTGATCAAAGCAAATTTGTGAGCTGTCCACTGCGCATCGAGGGGCGTCTCTTATTTTATATTTCTCACGTCTCTAGCTATACTTGTTAAGTTGTACATTTATAGGAACTTTTTTACTTATTTTTATTTGCAGTATGCTGCCGAAGTTTCCGGAATACAGTTCGAACCACCCTGTATAAAGCATAGATACTGTAAGAAGAAATAATAAATCAATAACGGTCAATAGGATTTTTTCTGTCGTAATTTTTAAACTACCTATATTGAAATTAATTTTTGTGACAAACGTTATTTAATTGACTCAATTATATTTATTAACAATAACATGGCGGTTTTCATAACATATTTGTCACTCTGAGGGTAAAATGTTCAACTACCGGCGCCACTACATTTAATATAAACATTCCGGTAAGAATAATTTATTTGCGGCAAATATTTATTTGTGTCAATTTAATGTGGTGCGCGTAAATTTCATCCAGATATAAAAACAGAAATAAATGGTAGACAACGTGCGAAAATATATAATGTCTAAATAGAATTTGTAATATCGTAAATAACATTGGTGTAAAGAGAGGACTGACACATGAGGTTACAATACGATAAACCTAAAATCTTTATACAAGTTGAGTCTAAAATAAGTGGAAATATTTTCATGGTTGGTAGATTTGGTCAATAAATGAAACATATTTTCGCTGTTTTTTAAATAAGTCCAAAATAACAGAGTTATTAAAGTTCGAATATTTAAAAAAAAAATATTTTTAGAAGATTTTTAGGGCCACTGTATTATTTCTGTATTTGCATCCCTTTTAGTGCCGTAATCATAGTAACATCAGAGATTAATAAATTAAAACCGTGGGAAAATTTGCGGTGAACAGACAGCTTTCAAAAGTTTTCTAAAATATACAGAAAAATTTAACCTTTTTTGCGGAAAAAACCTCATAGACTTATTCACCGGGTCGAAATATACAACCCCTGACAATACTTGCACTTATATAAGACTCACCCAGTACAGGGTGTTACTTAATGATATGCTAATATTTACGGAGGTGGTTCTTGAACCTATTCCAAGAAAAAAAATATGAATATATGTCCTAAACATCTTAACTTTTCAGGTACAGGATGGTAACATTTTCTAATTTTTTTTCAAAATATCTCTAATGTTATATTATTATGTTGTTATTATGTCTTCCATGCATCAAAATGCATATTTTGATATACAAAAAAATTGTTATATTTCTTAATTTTATTCAAGCCAATGAAGAAATGATTTCCACACAACAGTCACCGTATTAGATTTTCAGCGATTTGACCCTGAAATAAACTGATTTTAATGTTTTAAGAAAAAACTATGTGTCGGACGAAAAATTAGAAGATTAAAGATGTTTAGAAATGAATGGACATCTTGAATATAAATGTTATTTTAAGAGAAGTCAGTGGTGTACCACTTTTTTCGCCAAAAATATTCAATGTAAAACCCGTATGGACGGCACTGGATGAAATAAATAAAATTATTTATACATCAAGAAAGGTATTTTGATGTATAGAAACGTGTTTTAAGTTTCATAAAGATATCTAATCTATAATAAAATAAAAGTTATTGTGAAAAAATTTTTTTTTAGAAAATTTTACCATCGTGTATCTCAGAAATTAAAATGTTTACATACATTCATATGAAGTTTTTCTCTTAGAATAGGACCAAGAATCACCCGTTAAATATTAGCATATCTTTAAGGAACACCTTGTATATTGAAATAAATATTTTTTGTGTTTCTTTCATATTATAAGCAAAAGCAGTTTTGAAGCTTTTTTTAGAAAGAACTCCTTCCTTTGAAAGATGCCTCTCCGCATAGATGTCTTTTTGTAAACTCCGTGGTATCGTGAAAATCAAATAAAAATTTGGTTTTTGCGTAGTTTTGATATTTATATTCTAATATAACTAATATAGCTTAGACCTACAAGCACAAATTAACGAACTAAACACAGTCAGCAATAAAGTTGGTGTCAAAATGAATTTAGCAAAAACTAAAGTAATGTAGTGGAACTAGTGAACAGAAAAGACTCAATAAATAACACAACACTAGAAATAGTAGAAGAATATACAGGGTGGCGCACCTCATTCGCCTCGGTTGATTATACTAAAACGGAAAGATGTAGAAAGAAAATATTCTATGTGTATATGTGGGGAGACAATGTGCACAATTTACAATTATTTTGAAATATACAGGGTGTTTCAGAACTAAGATCCATACCAAAGTTATATTTTTTCTTATGGAACACCCGGTATTTTATTTTATTTTTGGATTCCTGGGCGCAAAAAAAGGCATTTATTATAAGGGTTAAATATGTTTAAAACCTTTGGTTTCTGGGATATTTAAAGATATTTAAATTTGCATGCTACAATAGAATAGATTATTAACACCCTGTACATTACTATTCAGAATTAATTCTCAGGCTGAGATTAAAGGTAGGGAAATAAACTTTACTGAAAAAGGATATTGCTTCCTTAAATTTATACAGGGCTATCAAAAGTTGCTGATCTGTTTTAAGGATATATTTTATATAAAAACTTCGTTATTTCAAATACAACACCCTGTATTTTTTTAAATAAATTGAAGCAGATTCAAATGCTCTTTCAAACTATATTAGGATTTCCTATACCTATCTAGCTCAGATTTTGCATAAAAGGCGATTTTTAAATAAAATTGCAGTCAAGATGGCTGGTATCGCTATGGCAATTTTATAGCGACAGTTAGTAACTATTTCCAAAGTCGACATTAGTTTATGGAAATTATTATTTATAATTTATAACAGTTTACTTAAATTTACCTACAATAGTTTAATAAATAAGTATTCATTAGTTTATCAAGAAAAATAAAGCAGTATCTGCTGGTGGACGAATAGATATGTTACTAGTGATTTTATTTTGTGGGAAAAATTGCTTCTTGGCCTCAAGGGCCTATGCTTAAGGAAATCCAAATAGGAATCTTCCTGATAAGCGTTCCTTTGAAAAACTACTTGTCCTATTTCGCAAAGATGGTAGTGTGGTTTCTAAAAAACCTATTAGGCAGAAATCTGTCGTTGGAAGTGAAGAAAATGAATTTGCCATAATTGCCTCTTTTATAGAAAATCCATATATCTACAAGTCATCGTAAAATAAATCAAAGAACGCTACTTCTTCGTTTTCCTTGATAGAATAATAAATACATATTTAATAAATATTATTTATTAAACTATTGTAGGTAAATTAAATAAAAGTAAACTGGTATAGATTTAAATAAGTCCATGAACTAATTTCGATTTTAAAAATAGCTACTAACTGTCACTAGAAACTTGCCATGACGACACTAACCCTCTTGGTTGCCATTTTATTGAAAAATTAATCTTTATTCAAAATCTGAGCTAGTTAGGTATAGGAAACCCTAGTAGAGTTTGAAAGAGCATTTGAATCGAGTTATTCTACACCCTGTGTTTTTTGAAGCGCAATTTCTTTACGCGCGATGGGTGTAAAAATTCAAGGCCGCGACACATGAACTAGCGACACATGATATGCGTCACAAAAGTGGTAACGATCTAAAAAACCAATGAAGAAGTTGAGATGGGTCTTTGGAGCGTCCATCGTAACCGTCGTAACTCGGGCTCTATGTAAGCTAGGGGCTAAAACTCGGAATGCAGATGGGGCTCTTCGAGCCCCATTTCTTTATGATAATTTGACGACGTTTTGTGCACTATAAAACCCCATCATCAAAAGTGAAAAAATCGTCCGATTTCAATGAAATTTGGTATATGTCGATAGACTGGACCAAACGATGGTCACACGTTTGGACGTTTTGGAGTCAGAAACGTCAAAAGCTGATGTTGTTCGCTAGCGACCAACTTTGGTTCGAGTTATTTAAAAAAATACAGGGTGTTGAATTTGAAATAACGAAGTTTTTATGTAAAATATATTCTTAAAATAGATCAGCAATTTTTGATAACCCTGTATAAATTTAAGAAAGTAATAACATTTTTCTGTAAAGTTTAATTCTTTACCTTTCAACTCAGCATAAGAATTAATTCTGAAAAGTAATGTACAGGGTGTTAATAATCTATTTTCTTGTAGCATACAAATTTAAATATCTTTAAATATCTCAAAAACCAAAGATTTTAAAGATATTTAGCCCTTATAATAAATGCCTTTTTTGGACCTAATAATCCAAAAATGAAATAAAATACAGGGTGTTCCATAAGAAAAAATATAACTTTGGTATCGATCTTAGTTCTGAAACACCCTGTATATTTCAAAATAATTTTAAATTGTGCAGATTGCCTCCCCACAAATACCCATAAAATATTTTGTTTCTACACCTTTCCGTTTTCGTATAATCAACCGAGGCGAATGAGGTGCGTCACCCTGTATATATTTGGGCCACAGCTCGGGATCTTTACTACCAGAGCCAGAAAACAACAGAAGAATTAAGTTAGCATAGAGTAGTTATGGTAATAGTATCAAAACATATTCAATATTGTATGCCACGGTATCTAAAGAAGAAAACTTTCGACGAATTTGTACAACAACCAGTATGCATGCGAAACCTGGACACTTAAAACGGATGCTATAAGGAAACTGCAGGTTGCACAACGCTCATTAGAATGAAATATGTACGAGACCGTAAAAGAATAGAGTGGATACGACAAAAGACTCACGTAATAGATGTCATCCACAGAATCAAATCCCACGGTGGCAATGGAAGAACCTTGGAAAAAAAGACGGACAACAGATGGATCACAAAAATTACAGCATGCTACTAACGAATTAAGATATTTAGAAGAAGACCGAACCTGAGATAGGACCATGATATTATAGGAAATTGGCTGGGATAACTTGGACCCGCATGCCAACAATAGACAACAATGAACCCAACTATATAAATATGTGAAGAATGCTACACCATAATTCGAATTTTAACTCGAACGCGTTTAAATATATAGTTACAATTTATAGAAAATCTATTTTGATTCGCTTTGCCTATATAGTTTTGCATTTATTAGTTTGACCACTTACGTTAAGACTCACTCATTTATAAGCTACTACACTAACAGTATTTTAACTTGACCCATCGACAATAATTTTTACTTCAAAAGACCCGGTCGCTTCAGCTTTAGCTCTTAATTCAATACGCGCCCCAATTAAAACCTTATCGCGTTTATCCGAAATCGACTCTGACTAATTGCACCAAGCCACTGGAATTGAATTGGCAGTAGAGTAAGATATGCGTATATCGAATACGAAGCTGATGAGTGAAACAGAAGATGAGGGTCAAGAAACGAGAGAAAAAAGTAACCATCTGGTTCGAATGAGAATGTCGATTATCCGTCGATACTAATTAATAAAAGAGTTGAAAATTGTGCCAGTTGTAGATTAAAGTAACGCCGCCGCTGATCTCAAATGATCAAGAATTTTAATGCTTTCTGTTTTCACAGAATATATTCAGTTTTAGTTTTATATAGTTTAAGAGACAGTTGATTTTTTGAAAAAAAATCTGGGTATTAATTTAAAGTTACTTTTTTTCGTAAAACTGTGGTCAAACTTGACTGCGTAAAATCCAAACAGAAACCAGTGTTTTTGTACTCGTATACAAATTTGCCTAAGAGCTCAAACGCACCGACGGACGCGACGGCCAGGCCGCTGCTACCTCTAATACCGTTAAATCAAATGATGAAAAAGACTAAATCAAAGGGAAACTTAAATCTAGTCTTTTTTTTTATCAAGGATCGATTCTAGTAAAAATTCAAAACATTTTTATATGACATACTCTATTTATGGTTGACATGATACCTGTTATTATACCTTCGAGTTTCGATGGTAAAAAATAAAAAAAGCATATTTAAAGTTTCTTTTTAATTTGCCCTGTATAATCTTTTTGTTCTTCCTCTACAATGTGTGAAAACTATACTAATTACCCTACTGTAATTATCATTAATATTTTAAATGCATTATTGAATATTAGAACATTTAATAAACTCATGAATAGGAACTTTCCTTTAACGCTTTTTAGTTAACTCGCATATTTTAACATTTCTAAAAACAATATTTTCTAATTAGTAAAACGTTAAAAATCGTTAGATCTGACAGCCCTGCTGAAACTGGTCGTTCATCTGGACGCATCTATGTACGCAATATATCCGACCAGCAAACGGCCAGAACGCTGCGACCTGGCTGTCAGTGCGTTTGAGCTCTAATCAACAAAAATGGTTAAAATTTCAGTCCCATCCTGCAAAGTTGGATACGACGTTTCGTTTAAATCTTCGTCAGAGTGGGACTAAGGATTTGATATTGAAGAAAAATGTGTGTCGAAGTCGGCGTAATTGGGAACGGGTGACAGAGACGCCCTCGGCGTTTCGAACCGACACCTCTAAATAAACGAAATCATCAAGATTTTTCTTAATTATCGGTCGATTAGACCCAAACTCGGCACATGAACAGAGGTACCTGAGTGGAGTCCTCTGACGGCCAAACGGTCATTTTAAAACAAATTTTGTGAAAGTGAATCAAATTATTAATTAATTTTTAATTTATTACTTTTTAAATATTTCAAACTACACTTTTTCAAACATGTCTTTCAAATCCTTCAATTTAATGGCTGTTATATACTGCGAAATTACTTAGGATTATTTCAAGAAATAAACCTGCTACAAAGATAGTGACATTATTTAATATTGTTGATAATGAAATAGGTACCGGTCTTATTTTTTCTTATGGTATTTTCTTTGTGACGTTCAGTACATTATATCCTGTACTATGATAGATAGCTTGAAGCCATCCATTCAGAAGCACAGCACACTACCGACAGATAACGAATATATCCTATCGCAAAAACTATCAGCGACTATTGTTTTCTCCAATATTCGATTTATCTTCTTGTCGATTTGTAAATCGCCCTCGCCGCGGTATATTGTTGGTACGCTCTAGGATACGGCGGCAAAGATACGGTAGGATGACTTCCTCCATGGTCATTATGGATGAATACCAGGTCGCAAATATACCAAGTGTACGTGCAAATATCGAGGGAAATGAGAGAAACGCATTTTTCATTGTAAGATAAGAATTTTTAAATTTATAATATTATAATTACAGAGGGAACATATACAGGGTGTTCAGAATTGTATTCGGGAAACTTCGGCAGCATATTCTACCGATAAAAATAAGTAAAAAATTGTGTGTGCACTATGTGCGTATATTTAAAGTAAAACTTCTGTCCGTCTGCATGTCCGTCTGTCTCTCTGTCCGTCCGTCTGTCTGTCTGTCTGTCCTTCCGTCCGTCTCACACTGATGAAGATGTAAACGAAACGTCGTATCCAACTTTGCATGGTGGGACCGTGCGCACCGTCTCTCACACTGTCTATCCACCAAATTTGGTCGCTGTCGAACGACATCAGCTTTTGACGTTTCTTACTCCAAAACTAACTGTCACAGTGACACGTGTCGTAGGTTCGCCTTGGTCCAATCTATCGACATATACCAAATTTCATTGAAATCGGACGATTTTTTCACTTTTGATGATGGGGTTTCATAGTGCACAAAACGTCGTCAAATTATCATAAAAAAATGGGGCTCGAAGAAAAATGGGCCCCATCTGCATTCCGAGTTTCAGCCCCTAGCTTACATAGCGCCTGAGTTACGACGGTTACGATGGACGCTCCAAAGACCCATCTCAACTTCTTCATTGGCTTACAACTTTTTTAGATCGTTGCCATTTTTGTGACGCATATCATGTGTCGCGGCCTTGAATTTTTACACCCATCGCGCGTAAAGAAATTACGCTTCAAAAAACACAGGATGTAGAATTTTATTTTTATTTTGATTTTTTTCAAAGAATTTCTGAACTAATGAAAATATTAGGATGAAAATTGGTGTCTGGGTGTTTTTTGACATGAGAAATTTGGGATTTCATTGTTAATATGACACCTACTTGCAGGGACCACCACCTACATAATTTTTAACTGGTTTGTTTGTTTGTTTTTGTTTTTAAAGGTTAATTCCTTTTCCTCTTTAAAACCACTGAGTGAAAAAAACATATATTTTTGCCGTTTTTTACGTAAAAAAGGTCTCTTGGTAAAAATCGCTATGCTATAAATATCTTGAGAGCGATTTTTTAAATTTTTTCCATAGCAACTGTTAGAATTGCCTTATATCATAGTATAAGGCTTATATCCTTCTTATATCTATCAAAAATATTAAATAAAATATGTAGTACTTTAAATACAAGGGTAGATTAAATGATACTTTAACCACGGGGATAGGTTAAAAACTTTATTTCTTCTCGCGCGTTTTTTAATTGCTTCTATTTTTGAAAATTTTTGTATTAATTTTTATAAGTTATTCGGGATTTAAATGCAAGTAGTTTGGGTATAGCGTTTGTCGCCTCAGCCTGAATATCTGTTGGTAATTTAGTTATTTCCTTTTGAGCCATTTCTGGCTCCAATTCAATCAGCAATCCACACGAAAGGGAATTTAAAAATATTTACTCAAAACTGACAAGTCTTCAGTTATCAGTTTTTGTTTATTTGTCAAAGATTTGTCAAGACAGCTTTATTTATTTGTCAAATTACATAAAAACCAACGCCAACCCAGCACAATATTTTTTCTACTCGTAATAAATTTCTTGAAATAATAATTTCTGAATATTTTTTAAAACGTAACTCGCTATGGAAAAAAATATTGTTTTATACACGACGATAAAATTGCATTATCGTCTCTCGAAATTAATTCACGCATTAATTCAAACGATTTCATCGCTCGTGAATTACTTTTCGGTCGACGATAAAATACCATTTTATCGTCTTGTATAAAAAATAACTATAAATTAATTACTTTAAGTTACTTGAAAACTATTTTTAAAGATTTTCTACGTCGAAATTACCTTCAGTAGAAATGTATACAAAAGTGCAAGACCAATACTAAGTCTTGGTCTTGGTCTTGATCTTGCTTATCACTAATCATGCGCCACCTAAATTTGTTGAGAAGCTCCTTCCTTAATCTACTTATTCAAGGATGGACCTGCATAAAAATACTAAATATCAATTTATTGTTGATGGTGAATATTAAGGCATGGTTAAAAAATAAAAACAGTAAATAACTTTAATAGAACGTTAAGATAGCATATGCCTCCGTTTAAATACTAAGCTACATTTTTACTACAGTAGACTTTAACTACAATCTTAACCAAAGTTTAAACTACCTCGAGGCGTTTCTTCCTATTAATTCAATAGAGCTGATCTAGATAAGGCTTATTATTATTGTTGCTAATGCGATGAAAAGATTTACTTCAAACTGCAACTTCCCCACTTTAAATAGCTGCTAGATTATTATCGTAATGGCAGGTAGTTAAAGGACAGAACGTATTGTTTTTCTAATGAGATATTGTTTAATACAAAACTAGGTTGCCTATAAAGAAAGGAAAAAAAGATGTAATCAGTATTCAGTTAGTATATTAATTATAGGTGTTGTTTTATTTTTTGTGTTATGTCGTTTTTCTAATAACATGGAAAAATATAAAGCATGGATAAAAATAAAAACAATAAAATAGCATTAGTCTATTTTATTTTTTATTATACATTACCTATTTAGTTCTTATTACAGTACCGTGTTAGAGTATATTAGGAATTGATTGATACCAAAGGGGGTACTGATGCTAAAACAAATTATCGATCGAAAAATTCATGTATATCAATTTTTTTTATCTTCTTGAAAATTCACAAGTTTTGATTGTTATTTGTCAAATTTGCATACAGTATGTCCCTGGATTGTCTTTACAAGAGGTAAAACTTTTTTATTATTGACATTTTGAGAAAAATTAATTCTTCATAAAAATTTTAGCTTGTTATAAAATGGTTAATCCCGTTTAAACTTTTCCAAATTTCCATACCGTTATAAAGAAAATTAAAAAAAAACATAAAAATATGGTTGAATTTTTTCCAAAAAAATTGGCGCCGGGAGGCACGTTAAAATATGTTAATAAAAAGTTGGTAGGCAGTTCTTTTAGTTTCACTTATCTCAATAACTGCGACTTTGACTGATTTTGATGTTATTACAAATTTTGTTGGAAATATTATTCCTAATCTTAAATTGAAAACCGCGTTTCGCTAGCTACTGTAATTTTGGAGTTACGATTTTTTAAAATTTTTAAGCCCCTCATATACCCCCTTACCAAGCCCCCACCCCCACCAAAAACTAATGGCCAGATTCTCGGATGCTACAGTATTTTTTTGCGAAATTTGGTTAAAATCGGTTTAGCGGTTTTTGAGTTATCGTGTTACAGACGGACAGACCGACACCATGAAAATATTTTGTATTTAGGTCATTTATGACCAAAATAACTCATTTTGAGTGAAATTAAAAAACTTTTTTTTGTGGATCTTAATAGCCTACCATACCTGTTGATATGGTCAGAATAGGTCAAAATAGGCAACAATTTCCATCATTGTTGATCGCGCCGTATAATTTGTAGTGTTAGTTATGCCCATTTGCACCGTTTGTATAAACTTTGTTTAAAGGCTAAACAGTGATTAACTATAATAAAATATGTAAAGTTAACCACTGTTTAGCCTTTAAACAAAGTTTCTACAAACGGTGCAAGTGGACATTAGACTGTTCTATATAAATTCCTTGTAATTATGAAAAAAATATTACATAAACAATCAATAAGCGATTATAGGCTATAAAATGATTATTGGATGTAAAATTATTCATATTTTCAACAAATTCTTCGAACCAGTGGCGGATACAGCGGGGGGGCCTATGGGGAGCGCCCCCCCCTGAAACCTGTAAATTGTGTTAAATATTAGGCTTTTGGGTTAAAAATTGCGCCCAAAAAAACATATTCTACATTACTTTTAATTTTGGGCCCCCCCTAAAATAAATTCCTGTATCCGTCCCTGCTTCGCGCGCGCGAACATACTATTAATATCAACAAACAATAAAAACACCGCCTCCCGTTTTATTGCAACCGTAGCCGTAAATTAAGTAAATATCAATGCATATATGCAGAAACAGATCACTCTGATTTATTTATGGACATTATCTGTATTCAAGTTACATTTAGTATGTGTATGTTTAACTAGACATGATTCAATTTCATATTTATGTGTTGAAGCCATATAAGACACGCAATTATTGTTATCTGGAGGTACTAATAATGTCAGGTCGTATATTATAGTTCCCTAAATTTTTTCTTCGTATATTATTTCCATAAATAAGTTGGAGTGGGTTTCATCAGTAACACACATATCCATTCTATGGCAAAAAGAATAATAATAGAATGACCCGAATTTATTTTTATTGAACCCTCCTGCTCCATACACATCAGAAGACATGAACTGCTTCTTCTCTTACACCCCCTGGTATTTTAACCATTTTTTTTATTAATAATAGTCTTTAATATCAAGTTAAAGCGTCATTCTGGGCACAGTATTGCCACCGATTGCATGTTATACCCACAAAACCTGAAGAACTAGATGAAATCTTTAACACTTTTTGGTATTTTGTTTTTTAATTTTGTCGAAATAGTCACTGTTTAATTAAACAGGTAGTGTTTTTTACATCTTTACAACGATGCTTTCAAAAACAAATGTCATCCGTATCTGAAACACGGATGGCATCTACAACCCTATTTTGACCTTTTTTTCAAAGAAGTTGTTAGCAATTAAACACTATAGGTTTTAGCTACAACAATGCTTCTAACGGCATGGCATCTTAAGACATGGTCGATTTGTTGGATGCCCTCTGACTGCAAGTTCCATCAATATTTGATAACTTTAAAATTGTATACCTAACAAATATGGCAATTACTAGTACTAGGGGCTGACATATAACAACTAGTACTAGGGGCTGTACTATATGACAATCACATGTCATATTTTTTACATATACAGTAAAATCATTTTTCAAGCCGCTCTTTTTCAAAATTTCAATTTTGTCATTCTAATCTTCATTCATAAACTTGCAATTAGTGGAACAAATTAATGGTTTCAATTAGCGTAGAAGTTTGTTCCTCTAATTTCAATGTAGGCATTCAGAACGTCAAAATTAGTGCTAGTAATTTTCAATTAGTAGAAAAAGTTATACTTTCCTACTAATTATACTTTAAAATTTACTAACAATGTCATTTTGGCTTAATTGTTATCCGTCAAGAAAAATTGTGGTTAGAAATCAAAAGTTTATTGTTTTATAAGCCAAATATTAGGCTTTCTCTATGGATACAACTCATGATACAACTGACTACCGCAAGCTGTTGCCATAGGATATTCTATTAATTTTGATTGTGTTTTTTAGACATTGTGAATGATCTTAAACTAAAAAGTATAAAGTGTAATTGAAACCACTAATTTATTCCACTAATTGGGAGGTTCTGAATGAAGCTTTAAGCTATAAATTTGCAATTAGTGGAATAAATTAAAGGTTTCAATTAGCGTAGAAGTTTGTTCCTCTAATTTCAATGTAAGCATTCAGAACGTCAAAATTAGTGCTAGTAATTTTCAATTAGTAGAAGAAATTATACGTTCTTACTAATTACACTTCAAAATTTGCTAGCAATGTCATTTTGGCTCAGTTTGTTATCCGTCAAGAAAAATCTGTGGTTGGGAATGAAAAAGAAGTTTCATTGTCTTATAAGCCAAATATTGTATTTCTACTGGATACAACCTGGCTGATACAACTGACTACCGGTAAAGCATATATGCAGAAACAGATCACTCTGATTTATTTATGGACATTATCTGTATTCAAGTTAGATTTAGTATGTGTATGTTTAACTAGACATGATTCAATTTCATATTTATGCGTTGAAGCCATATAAGACACGCAATTATTGTTATCTGGAAGTACTAATATTGTAATTGCCAGGTTGTATATTATAGTGCTCTAAAATTTTTAGTTCGTCTAATTTTAAATTCCATAAATAAGTTGGAGTAGGTTTCATCAGGAACACACATATCCTTTCTATGGCAAAAAGAATAATAATAGAATGACCCGGATTTATTTTTATTGATGAACCCTCCTGCTCCATACACAATACACATCAGAAGACATGAACTGCTTCTTCTCTTACACCCCCTGGTATTTTAACCATTTTTTTTATTAATAATGGTCTTTAATATCAAGTTAAACGTCATTCTTGGTACAGTACTTCCACCGATTGCATGTTCCACCCACAAAACCTGAAGAACTAGATGACATCTTTAACACTTTTTGGTATTTTGTCTTTTAAGTTTGTCGAAACAGTCACATGCAAATTAAACACTTGGTGTTTTCTACATCTCTACAACGATGCTTTCAAAAATAAATGTCATCCGTATTTGAAAACGCGGATGGCATCTACACTCCATGGTATTTTGACCCTTTTTTCTTTCAAAGAAGTTGTTAGCAATTAAACACGATACGTTTTACCTACAATAATACTTCTAACGGCATGACATCTGAAGCCATGATTGATTTCTTGGATGCCCTCTGTCTGCAAGTTCCATCAGTAATTTTTAATAACTTTAAAATTGTACTATGGGCTGACTAGACTTCATCACATGTCATATTTTTTATATATACTGTAAAATCCTTTTCCAAACCGCTCTTTTTCAAAATTTCAAATTTGTCATTCTTAAAAGCTTTCATAAAAATTAAAGATGTAATTAGTGGAATAAATTTATTGTTTGAATTAGCATAGAAGCTTGTTTCTCTAATTTCAACGTAAGCATTCAGTAGATTCAATTAGTAGAAAAAGTTATACTTTCGTACTAATTATACTTCAAAATTTGCTAGCAATGTCATTTTGGCTCAATTATTATCCGCCAAGAAAAATTGTGGTTAGAAATCAAAAGTTTATTGTTTTATAAGCCAAATATTAAGTTATCTCTATGGATACAACTCATGATACAACTAACTACCGCAGGCTGTTGCTATAGGATATTCTATTAATTTTGATTGTGTGTTTTAGACATTGTGAATGATCTTAAACTAAAAAGTATAAAGTGTAGTTGAAACCAATAATTGCGATGTTCTCAATAAAGGTTAATAATTATTTTAATATAAAACGATGTTTACATTAAATTAATTTACAGCAATGTTAATTTCATTTAAATAAATCCTATAGCTACTAAAGGTATTAATATACTCTGTTTTTTTGCTCAGGTAGGATTTCGACAGACGATGACAGAAGAAAAGCAGATGACGTCCCATACCAATCTATTTATTTTACTAAAAAAAGTTTCTAATAATTTTTAAGTTATTTATGGATGGGTTTAAATATAAATCCGCCATACGTCGTGTCTTGTTGTTTTTAACCAGTTTTATTGGTTTATTTAAAAAATGACAGATCGTATTTCTTTATTGGTTTGACGGAACGATGAACGACAAACGGACGCCGATGCGTATGAACTCGCCTTTAGATTTTTGTCATTTTTGACGCTTGTCAAAGTCTTGCCAAATTATTGGTTATAATTTTGTGTCAACTTTTGTTAAATACCCTGCATTTTGAAAGATGATGCATTTTGATTCGTATTATTACGTGTGTTTTGTGTCTTTTGAAGTCAAGTGGAGGAAAAATCGAGTGAAAATTAACTGTAGGCCCAGAGCACAGTTTATGGTTAATACACGCTGCCCAGGCAGAAAGTCTTATACACCAATGAAGTTGCCATCGATAAAGTTTGTATACCATTTCGTCGTAGATAAGTGCATTTCGTATATAAGGATCAAACTAAACACATACTAAAAACTGGAGTAGCTGTAAAATATCGACATCACACGATAGGTAAATAATGGATTTTAGTACTGGTGCAGAAAAATAATGTCAAAAGGTACTGGTTTAAAAAAATTAAGATTAAAGGTAATTAATCCACCTTTAAGGTATAAAATTTGGTAGGTGTTATTATTAATAAAATAGTTGTTGTATTTACCTATGTTGTTTTATTTATACCTGTGGAATATTACAAATTTGTATTTGTACATAAGTTATATTGATAAATATAATCATAAATGCGGGTAGTTTCATAAAGCTTGAAAGTAAATAATAGTTATTTTTTATATTTTTTTGGTATGTGTGTCTTGTTCTTGTTTGTTTTGTATTATCACATACCGTTTTTATTAAATAAAATAACTCGATTACATTTTTTCAGTTTTATACAGTTTTTTTCACAATATTTTGAAGTAATCACTTGTCATCTTGTCAATCAAATTTTAAATATATCCTGCTATGCGTTCCAGTTGTACCAACTTATTTCTGTGTAAAATAAAATAAACTACTTTGAAATTAAAATGACAGACACATCTATCACTGTCATGGATCTTCTCGTTGGACAGACTATACTGCGAGTTGAATCAACAGAAAACAACCAAAACGCTTACCTTATACAGTCTTAATTACTCAGGATAGGTATATCCAGTCAATTGGCTAAAGTTGCTAGTTTTATAATTCAAGTCATAGGGATGTAAATTTAAAAGAAATATATCGATATACCGATTGTTTCTCATCAACTAGTTCACCTTTATAACTTTTTTTTATTTTTTAGATAAAAAAACGAGATTTGGTATGTTAGTATTATGACATAAATTAGGATCGAATGACGTATTCAGTTATTTTCGGCCACTTCCTATTTCACCGGAAATGACTACAGGTTTTGATTTTTAAATGGTATTTTATTATTCTTCATCTTCGGTTTTTCGGGATTCTTCGGTATTATATTATTTGTTATTCTTCAGTATTTTCTTAGACTATTCGATAGAATATGACACCCAAAATACGAGTAGAATAACATATCATATCCCAACTTTTGATATTTTATTTTTTTGATATTAAAAACACTAATTTTTAATCTAGGGCCTTAGAAATGGTCTTATGTTTTTCGCGTCTTGTCCTGGCCGGTGAAAAGATGCCTAAATAGTATTTTAATCATATCAGTTTTTTCAAATGGAACGAGGGTGGCTCATTAGCATATTTGGAAAAAAACATTTTTTACGAATAATTTGGTACAACACCCTTGGTATTTCGTGTCAATTTGTCATTATGAAGGCATGTTACAATTCCAAATAAACCCAAAGAAATAAACCATATCCGAAAATGTCGAAAGTTGACATATGTTATGCCATTCTATTCGGAGTCTCATTTTATATCAAATAAAGTAAAAAAAAAATACCGAGAGTGTCATTTAAAAATCAAAAGTTGTAAAATTTTCGGTGAAAAAGGAAGTGACTACAACTAATAAAAATGTTGGGGATGGTTTGGATTGGTTTGGTTTATTTGGTTATTTGAGATATCTCTTATATCCACTTTTGAGAAACATATTATAACCGGTATAGACATTACTGGTTGAGGTAGCATTTAAAGTAAATAAATAGCATTTAAAGTGAATAAAGAAAATAGGATCATGCTATGTGGCCAAAGCATGTGGCATATTCTAGGAAACAGAAAAAGAAATGACAGCTCGCAGAACACCTTCTACGTCATTTCGGCGGTTGTTTGTACTAGGCGAAGATAACGCATTGACAAAGAGCTATATGGAAAGTTGAGTGTCTAAAGTATTACAGATTAACGTTGTTACAGACTAACCTTGGTTTTGCGGACTTGGTCCTGTACAAAATGCTGGGCCGTTGCCCTGATTTATATATAGAAAGTGCCTCTAATAAAAACTTTTCAAAAACAGCAAGATTTGCAAGTATCTTGCAGCAAGACAAGACCAAGACTCCTTGGTCTTCATGTTGCATTTGCTCATCGTTAGACTGAAGAATGTAATCTATAGATAAGCGGCCCACAATAGACCTCAAAATATTGTAATTACTTCAAGTGAATCGTTTTTGATTTAGAAAAATTGGGTTTACCTCTATTTAAAACTATAAAGTTGCTGTTAACTTCGTGTTTTCGAAAGCGACGCGAAGTAAAACGAAACTACTTTTTAACAAATGATCTTAATGCAAAAAATATCCGAATAACTTTTGTACATTGTAATTTCTGATGCAAGTTTAGCCATTATCGATATTTGTTATTTTGCTTAAAAAATATCGATAGATTCCTACATCATATATGTTTGGTCGTCCCTAACGAGTCGGCAAATTTGAATTATTTATGAAGTTGACGCCACTTACAGGTGCAAATTATAAATGAATCCGTTTCATCTCCTGCGACAAGTTAAATAATTAACTTATAATTATTCCGCACAAGATAAAAGTTGATATAAATCCGGTGTAGCCGATGCATCGTAAATCAGAAATTGTTTGCGTACATAATAAAAGCCTAATATGCATTTTTATTAATCACTTTTCAATTAGATTTATTGCTATTGCAATTTAGTGCTTTTGTTGTCAGGTTATTTGTTTTAGTTCTTTATTGCCAAGGTATAATAAAACTAAATAGGTGTTGGAATATTTTCTAAATAAAAGAAACAATACGGCACAAAGAACAATAGATTTACTTCTAAATGAAAATATATTACCAATTGCATTGAAATAGGTATCTCAAAAATACAAATGAATCCTGAGTAGTTACAAGAGTTACAAGGTTTGAGAAATTAGCAAAATGTTACAGTGGCCTTTAAAATATCAATAGTTCTAAACAATGCATCTAAACATATTTGATGTCAACCTGGCACCTTTAATGCTAATTCTAAGATATTTACTATTAACTTTATCTGAAAAAAAATATAAATGATGATTGCAATAGATACTTTATAAAATCTTTCATCTAGCTACTGCGTTTTCGTTGTATAATGAATACAGAAATCAAAAAATCCATAATTTGTTACCTAGCTTGTTCTTCATGAACAATTCAAAGAGATGTAAATCGTTATTTAAAATTCTTGTCCGGCAAAGTCGCATGCTTAGTGACGTGATTGTTATTTATCGATATTGTTGCATGTCGTTTTTTATATTTGTCATTTGACGATAGATTATTGGGCCTGTTGTATTTATTGTTTAGAATTTACATCGACCATAAAAGCATGGAGGTAATTTATTGATCTAAAAATTAGGTTTTAAAATAACGATTACATAAAGTTGAGTGGTATCTTATTTACGATCAGAAGAAGAACTGGAATACATAAATGAAAAATTAAAAAATAATTCAGTAATTAATATGGTTTCCATGTTGCGAGTAATAAATTGTTGGAATTTCATCCAGTAGATAAATTTTTAAACGGTTGAATATTTGTGATTAATATTTAATGTCTAAGCAATGCAAAACATCATCGTTATAACAGACTTTTGAGTCATATTAAAGATTAAAATTAGTGATGAGCAATTCCAAGACTTAATCAAGACTCCCTTGGTGTTGATCTTGAAGTTAATAAGTATTTTTAGTCTCGGGTCTTGGTCTTGCCGGGTCCAGTCTTTCTCATAGTTTATTTCTGACGAAAATTTTTATTTTTAAATATATTATATTGAATCAGCATTTCTTTTCTTACAATTTTATGCAATAGTCACGAAAACACTATTTCAAATTAAAAGAATAATTTTGAACAGTTCTTACATTACATCATTTATGTGATAAACGTGAAAAAAATGCAATATCGCAAGCATGTTTGTTCAAAACCAAGATATTGCGGGTGTCTTGTATTTGTTTGGTGTTGATCTTGCAACCTGAGATCTATTACACTTAAGACCTATTGTAGTGTCTACACACCTTCGAATTTTGTATTTTGCACTAATACATCCACTACTAACCTAATCTAACCTAAATAAGATTTTCTGTATTTACTCCAATTGGAAGGTATTGCGTTTTTTCTGTATTTACTTGAGACCCCATTTAGCATATTCTTCAATTATTTTCCGCACCATATATTCCATGTCATCTTTGTCATTTGCAATTATGGCCTGGTCGTCTGCAAATTGCAAGGTGTATAGGCATATGTCATTTAGTTCTATACGCATTCCGTTACATTTTCTTAACCATAGATGTAAGGCCTTGGCAATATAAATTTTAAATAGTGTTGGGGATATACAACAACCCTGTCGGAGCCCTTTAGTGATAGAAATTTCCTCTGAGAGACCGTTGACCGTTTTTATTTGTGATTTTCCTCCATGGTAAAGATTTTGTACAGCTTTTATCAGAGCTGGCGTTAATTCTTGATTAGTACAATACTTCCCATAACTATATTATTGGCACTGTATCATAGGCTTTTTGTAGATCGATGAATGTTATATGAACTTCCTGGTTCATTGCAGATTTCTTCTCGATGATCTGTTTCAATACAAAGATATTATCTGTACATGATCTTCCCCCTCTGAAACCATTTTGCTCTTTTTATTTGTAGTTGGAATATTCCTCTTCAAGTAGATTCCTCAGTATCCTGCTATAGAGCCGACTCATAGTTCTGGTAACCGAAATTTTCCGGTAGTTATTAGGATCTTTCCTTGAGCCCTTTCTATATACAGGGTGGTCCGAACTGTATTCCGGAAACTTCGGCAGCATATTCTGCAGATAAAAATAAGTAAAAATGTTCGTATAGATGTATGTCCGAAACTGCTTAGTTTCGGAGATACAGGGTGTAAAAGTTTCATTTTTATTTCGATTTTTTCCAAATAATTTCTGCAGTAACATCAATATTTGGATTAAAATTGGTGTCTGGGAGTTTTTTGACATGAGAATTTTGATTTTGATGTCAATATGACGCGTACTAGTAGAGGGCGCCACCTACATATTTTTTAACTGGTTTGAACAGTAATAACTTTTCGTCCGTACCTGTATAAAACTATTCCGTAAAAAATATACATTTACGACGCTTTTTACGTAAAAAGGGTCTCTTGGTAAAAATCGCTACGAGTAATGGTTTTCGAGATATTTGGAATCGAAATTATCAATACCTGTCATCGCTGACATAAATTAAGCATGTTGACTAAATAGTTATTAGACTGAGATCAGTGGTGGACACAGAGGGGGGGCCCTTGGGGCCCGGGCCCCCCAAAAATCTGTAATTTGGGTTAAATATTCGGCTTTTGGTTTAAAAATGGCACCCTAGAATGCATATTCTACATTATTTTTTATTTGGCCCCCCCCTAAAATAAATTCCTGTATCCGCCCCTGACTGAGATCATAAATTTGAAATGTTTTTGTACCAAAAGTTCAACAAAAACTGTTTTATCATCATTTTTTTGCAGAAAAAATATGATTAATTTAAAAAAAATAAAAATTTCCCAAATTTATTATTTTAGTGAAATAACTATCTACTCAACGTGTTTATTTTTCGTTAATAATGGCATGTATTGACTATTTCCATTCTAAATATCTTGAGAACGGTGGCTCGTAGCGATTTTTACAAAGAGATATTTTTTACGTAAAATATCACAGAGATGTATATTTTTTCCCTCGGTAGTTTTATACAGATACGGACAAGAAGTTATTACGCTTAAAAACAGTTAAAACATATGTAGGTGGCGCCCTCTAGCAGTAGGAGTCATATTGGCATCAAAATCAAATTGATCATGTCAAAAAACTTCTAGACACCAATTTTCATCTAAATATTGACGTTACTTCAGAAAATATTTGGAGAAAACCGAAATAAAAATGAAATTTCTACACCCTGTATCTCCGAAACTAAGCATTTTAGGACATACATTTATACGAACTTTTTTACCTATTTTTATCTGCAGAATATGTTGCCGAAGTTTCCGGAATGCAATTCGGACCACCCTGTATAGAGGAGATATATATGCTTTGTTCCACTGTTCAGATATTTTATTAAACATTGATTAACTATAATAATAACCAAGAAATACTTTCTTTGTACTATCTACCTCGTTTGATTTAGTTGTTATTGTTTGACGAATGTCAGTGGCTCTTCGTATGATTACAAGCTCATTACGAGAATGATCATTGAAGCTCTAGATCCCTCAATAGTAAAGCTATTTTTGTCTATATCAAAAGCTTTAATAGCTAAATGAAATAAAATTGATTTTTGTGTTCTTCTAACAAAACTGACACTATTTGACGTAATTTCATCCTTAGTAGAATTTAAATGCACCAATTACTTTTTGTATTTATCGGGAATTACCAATCCAGTAAGTCTTAGGCATAAGACAAGACATACGGCATATCGGTAGGTCATTATATTCGGACTCAACAAAGCGTAAATAAAGTAGGTCCTGGCAGAAGAAAGGCCTTTACTTAAAATTCTTTTTAATATATCTATTTTTACTTACGCTGAGAATAGATCTCAGCGGAGCAAGAGTACGGAGATACCTCCCACTGCTGAACGAAGGATTTGCTCCAGAGGAAGCAAGACCGAAAACAGTATTTGAAAAAGGATGAGAGTGAAGGAAACAAGACACAGCCTGGCGCATCTCCACCAAAGGACAAGAGAGGAAGAGAGAATCTCTGCTCCGGCAAGGAGAAAAAAAGCCAGGGTGGACGTATCACCAGCTTTGCCAGAACTCCAATGTAAAGACATCGAGTTGGCGAGTCGTTAACTCGAGGGAGGAGGCCCATGGTCAGATCCCAAAAAAAAAGGTATTGACCTCAAATCCAAGGAGGCAGTAGAGAAAGAGAGATATATCCTCTATTAAAGATCCGGTATCAGGTCTAAGGAGAGACCAAGTTAAAGAAGCGGAGAAAATGGAGACAGATCCACCAGCCTCCACCTCACGGATACCTCAACCGGAGACAAGCAACTCGACTGTGAAGGGAACCCAACCGTGGAAGAGTGTATACGATGAAGAACATTTGTAATCAGAGGAGGATGCGAAATACTACCTGTCCCCCCTACAACGGGTAAAATCCCTATGTAAGACGAGTTAAAACTCAAGAAAGGGGGACACAATAGATCTTTAAGTTCGCGGTGATTAACCCCTCCCACTCATTCTTCATTATACACCTTTACTTAGACTCATTTTCTTACTAAATCTACCAGAAATTCTTAATATGTTCTTAATAGGTTTTCCTGTCTATAGTATCAAGTTCTTTGATCTTTTGAGTTATTTATACTAATATTGATTATAGTATGTCGCACTTCCAAACTTTCTGATTGCGTTTATTTACTTGTGTCCAGTCTCTTAGTCGAGTTTATATTATTTCGGTTTTCTATGATTTATTTTTAAAGTTCTTGCTTTATTTTAAGAAGAATTTTCCTATATAGACGTGTTATTTTTGACAGAGATGTTATAAATACATGAGTCTACTGCGATTTGTACATCGGTGTTAACTATGGATAAAAGTAGGTTAGACGAAAACAAGTTGGACGATCGAAAATGAAATATTTCGGTCCAATTTGTTATTTCTTTCTGAAAATACAGTGTATAGGATCGTGCAATAATATTATGGAATTTAAAGCTTATATACAGAATGATAGATGGTAGTGTTGAATTTTATAAATTTTATTTTGTCCCTGCATAGTCCAGGAGGCAGTGAATTTTTTTGTACTATTTTCCTAGTGGGAGACTATACAGGGTGGTCCGAATTGTATTCCGAAAACTTCGGCAGCATATTCTACAGATAAAAATAAGTAAAAAAGTTCGTATAAATGTATGTCCTAAAATGCTTAGTTTCAGCGATACAGGGTGTAAAAGTTTCATTTTTATTTCAATTTGTTCTAAATAATTTCTGAAGTAACGTCCATATTTAGATGAAAATTGGTGTTTGGGAGTTTTTTGACATGAGAAATTTGATTTCGATGTCAATATGACTCCTATTTGTAGAGGGCGCTACCTACATGTGTTTTAACTGTTTTGAAGTGTAATAACTTTTCGTCCGTACCTGTATAAAACTACCGACCGAAAAAATATACATTTCCAACACTTTTTACATAAAAACTATCTCTTTGTAAAAATTGCTACGAGCAACTGTTCTCAAGATATTTAGAATGGAAATAGTCAATACATGTCATTATTGACAAAAAATAAACACGTTGAGTAGATAGTTATTTGACTGAAACAATAAATTTGTGAAATCTTTTTTAAATTAATCATAAAATTTTCTCCGAAAAAATGATTTGATAAAACAGTTTTTGTTGAACTTTTGGTACAAAAACATTTCAAATTTATTATTTCAGTCTAATAACTATTTAGTCAACATGTATAATTTATATCAATGACAGGTATTGATAATTACGACTCCAAATATCTCGAGAACCATTACTCGTAGCGATTTTTACCAAGAGACCTTTTTTACGTAAAAAAAGTCGTAAATGTATATGTTTTTACTCAGTAGTTTTATACAGGTACGGACGAAAAGTTATTACTCTTCAAAACAATTAAAACTCATCTAGGTGGCGCCCCCTACAAATAGGAATCATGTTGACATGAAAATCAAATTCCTCATGTCAAAAAAAAACTCCTATCCACCAATTTTCATCGAAATATGGATGTTACTTCATAAATTATTAGGAAAAAATCGAAATAAAAATGAAACTTCTACACCCTGTATCTCCGAAACTAAGCATTTTAGGACATACATTTATACGAACTTTTTTACTTATTTTTTATCTGCAGAATATGCTGCCGAAGTTTCCGGAATACAATTAGGACCACCCTGTATAATAGTTTGTTCGGATGGTGACATTAAATGACAATTTGTGAGCCTGGCTAAAATTTTCGGATGGGTTTCCTAAATAAAATAAAAAAATGTACTTATTTTTCCAGTCAAATATTTCACATTTATCAAAATGTGAATCATTTTATAAATGGAAATAACAGTCTGGCACATCCCAAGTGGTGGAAAGTTAGATTGGCTGAAAATTGCGGATGCAAAAATTTGACGGATTTTTGAAATTTAACGTATCATTTGATACTATCATAAACTATAATCAAAAGCAAGTCTGGCTGATTTTCGAAATTGGCAAAAGAATGTGAAAATCTCTTGAAAATTGCTCTCTTATTTTTTTCAGACTTGAAAATTCGTCATGTGATACTTAAATAATACTATAATTTCATAGAAAATACACGTCTGGCTATCATTCACAACACTTTTCTTACCACAACCAGTACTTTTCTTACAATTAATTATAAAAAGTAAAAACATGTAGAAATGACAACAATCACCTGTATAATTGAACATGCCGAATTTAGCGCGCCTGATGAGTGTTGGACGAGTCTGGCAAGGCTTTCGGGACGTTCCACATGAGCCAGACTATATTTGCAGCTGTAATTATAATATAAACTATCATCTAACAAATTTTCAGGCTTGCAACAATAAGGGCGATGGTTTCAATAATTTTTATCCAATTTTTCATCTGCTGATTCAAGACTATTTTTTTTTCTTAACTGCACAACATCTCTCACTAATAGAACTATTTTTATCGCTGAAAAAAAAAGTGTAGTATATTTGTACTTTCCAACGCATTTTCCTCCCCTACCCATCGGAATCCTCCCCCCCCATATTTCGTCCTTCTCACATAAAAGCAGCTCACATATATATAGTAATAATGTATGTAATATGTATGTAATAATAATAATATGTAATGTGTAATAGCCAATAATAATAATAATATGCAGCTAATATGTAATAATAATAATATGTATGGGTATTATGTGTGTGTATGTAATAATAATATGCATGTAATATGTGTATGTATGTAATAATATGTCTGCTGATTCAAGACTATTTTTTTTCTTAACTGCACAACATCTCTCACTAATGCGAACTATTTTATCGCTGGAAAAAAGTGTAGTATATTTGTATCTCCAACGCATTTTCCTCCCCACCCATCGGAATCCTCCCCCTTCTCCACATATATATATATATATATATATATATATATATATACCATATATATATATATATATATATATATATATATATATATATATATATATATATATATATATATATATATATATATATATATATATATATATATGCTATATATATATATATGCTGCCTATATATATATATATATATATATACTATATATATATATATATACACATATATATATATATATATATATATATATATATATATATATATATATATATATATACTATATATATCTATTCTTGCCGTATCGAGTGAGGAGACCAGCAGCCCTAGACAGCCCACCTGATGAAGGGGTGGCCCAGAAACCGGTTGTGGGAGTGGAGCTTGGTTCCCCCCTTTACGACAAGCAAAACAATTTTCTTTTTACTTTTTATTTTATTTTTTTTTTAATTTTTTTTCTATACTACATTTTTTTTTTAATTTTTTTACTATATATATATAGTTTGCTTAAAATAAGATATCGAATAATTCTGTCGGTGTTTGCTGACTGGGAAAATAAGTACTGAAAATCTTCCTGTCTCCTGGACTATTAACATATATTACCTTTTTTGTTATGTTGTTGAACCAGAACAATAATCAACAAAAAATTATAAGGTCTTCAATAATTTTTTCATATGTATTACCAAAAATGACATACGGTGATACTGGGTGTGTACAGATTGAAACTAAAAGAATTTCGGACGTCTCTAAACGAAACATATGTATATGTTTTGTAAATGTATATATGTATAAGTTATTAATTAGGCATATTTAAAAATTGATTTCTAGATCAACCAAGATCTCAATTTTACACACTTTTAGCACAAATTTTATTTGTTTTAACAAAATATGGTATGCAAATATTCCGATTTTATGGGTGACATTATACAGGGTGTCACAAAATAGTGTATCTAACTTTGGTGCAACAAAAAGTTCCTAAGAACATATGCCCTAAAATGCTTCCCTAAGAATGAATTTTACACTATCGTCATTCGCTTTGGCATTAAAATGTGTGTAAGAGTACCTACCAAATTTCAATAAAAACGGTTTACCAACGTTCTTAAAAATAAACAAAATCTATTATTTTCACTTAACCTTTCGAGGGCTAAGAAATTACCTTAGGGAATCATTTTAGTTCTTAGGAACTTTTTGTTTTATTTTTAAACCCACCAAAGTTAGATACACTATTTTTTGACACACGCTATAATGACTGGAAGTGTCAATTAATTCCTTGTTTATTAAAAATTAACACTGGCTAATAATATTATGATTACTCGTTTGTTATTCCGCGATACATAATGTAATCTGTCAAAAGTAATTTAAAAACTAGCCAGATATTTAGCGCACGAAAACTATGCAAAAGAAAATAATCTTGGAATGGTTTATTTTTCTTAGACCTCGATTACTCGTTTATCGGTTACTTGCACCCGATCTCTTCATTCAGTAGAATTTCTGAATTGATGAGTTTTCCAGTTATTTTTACGTTGTTTTTAAAATGTTTAGCATTCCAGCTGGTACTGTGTTTAATTGGAGCGAAGATTGAGGCGGGATTTATATTCTTTCTATAAATTCTGATTAAGTACTTTAATTAATAATGTGCTTACGTACTTCGTTTGGTGCAGAAACTATAAAAATGATTTTTGATGAAGAATACTTAACATGATTTTTCTATAAAATAAACAGTCTACTCGTAATTATCTAGGTAATAACATGGTTTAATCAAAAAGCTTAAAATCTTCAAAAAGTCTATAATTTAAGAATTTTATAGGTTAAGAAAAGTCAACATTTTCGATCGGTCTAAATCAATCGTCATTATAAATTCAAATCTATGTGCATATTAATTAATAAATCAAATCGCAAATAAAATTGTTTTTTAACCATATCGATATAATCATGTTCGTAGACCTTAACCTGCTATTTTCTTCAGTAAAGTATTTCAAAAGATAATAGGATGGACAATATACAGGATGAGTCTTAAATAAGTGCAAATATTTTTATGGGTAGTATATTTCGACACCAGAAACATACTTATGATTTTTTTGCGAAAAAAAATGAAAATTTGGAATTTTTTGAAGCAACTTTTGGAATTTTTTTTAGTTTTTAGTTAAAAAACATAATTTGTTGATAATAATTATGTCAATAGTAGATTAAATTTCCAAGAAAGAAAACCCAGAAAAAGTCCAATGGTTTTCAACATTTTGGCAAAAAATCATTGTTTTTTGGAAATTTTAAGAATGTAAAATAACTCGATTATTTTGGATTTATTTGAAAAAACGGTAAAGAGAAAATATGTTTTTTTTATCGAGATCTACCAGCCCTGAAAATATTTGCACTTATTTAAGACTCCAATGACAACTACCAAAGATGACATGGAACAAACATGGTCAAAATTTAAAGACATATTCCGCGAAGCAAGCGAACAGATAATAGGAAAGGAAGGCCGAAAATTGAAAAAGCCCTGGATGACAAAGGAAATAATAGAAGCAATGGATGAAAGGCGCAAAGTTAAGAATAAATGTGAAGACCAGTACAAAAGGTTAGACAAGGAAATCCAGAGACAGATTCCAACTGCAAAAGAGAACTGGCTCCAAACAAAAGGCGCTGAAGCAGTTCAACACAAAGATAGAGAATTACACACACAAATCAAAGAATTCACAGGCCTTTGGAAACCCAAGCATCTGTTAGCAATCGCAAACGAAAATAATGTGATAGAACTGGAGCCCAGCAAACAACAGCTTATATGGGAAGAATTGTTCGGAGATGGAAGAAGAAAACAGGTATATCCAAAAATAGAGAAAGGAGACCATCTACCCATATTGAAAGATGAAGTTATCAAAGCTTTTCGAGAAACGAAAAGCAATAAAGCACCGGGCGAAGATCAAATAACAGCAGAGCACTTCAAACACATAAGCGATATTGCCAAAATACTGACCCAATTTTTCAATAAAGTGATGAAACCGGAACAACCCCCGAAGACTGGGTAACATCTACCTTCATAGCCTTACCCAAAAAGAATAAAGCGAAGAAATGCGAAGACCAGAGAACGATATGTCTGATGAGCCACGCAGCGAAAATTTTTATGCGAATAATATTCAATAGAGTATACAGCAAATGTGATCATTCCCTTACTAGATCACATGACGGTTTTAGAAGGGGGACAGGAACAAGAGAAGCCATCCTGAGTGTAACATTAATCGCAGAGAGGTATATGAAAGTCCAAAGGAAGCTGTACGTATGTTACGTTGACTACAAAAAAGCCTTCGATCAAATACAGCACGAAAAATTGCTAGTAGTTCTCACTGAAATAGGCTTAGATGAGAGAGATATTATCATTATAAGGAACAGATACTGGAATCACAAAGGTTGTGTCAGAACAGAAAGAGGAAATACAAGATAGGTAGACATACAAGGAGGTGTTAGACAAGGACGCATATTGTCACCATTATTGTTTAACGTTTATGCCGAGTATATAAACCGAAGATCTCTTCAAAATTGTCCAGAAGGGGCTAAAATAAATGAGAAGGTTATAAACAATATAAGATACGCAGACGACACCGTTGTATTAGCAGAATCTAAAGACCAGCTGCAAACCCTAATGGACAAGCTGACAGAAAAAAGTATCAGGATGAGTCTAGAGATTAACACCGTCAAGACAAAAACTACAATTTTCAACAGACATCCGCAAGACAATGGAAACACCGATATAATAATAAATGGCGTCCATTTCGGGACCACGCAGAGATATATTTACTTGGACAGGGAATTAAACAGCCAGCTAGACCACTCTAAAGAAATCAGAAGAAGGATTGAAATAGCTAGGGCTGGTTTCCTCAACATGCGGAAGTTCTTATGCAATCCGGGAATAGCAATACCAACGAGGCTAAGAACATTAAAATGTTATATATGGTCCCTACTTGAATATGGATGCGAAACATGTACTCTAAAACAACAAGACATCAAACGCCTTAATGCATTTAAAATATGTATGTACCGTCGGATGCTCAGGATAAGTTGGACCTCCAGAACAACAAACTGTGAAGTTTTAAACAGAATGAAAACTCGTGCACACCTAACAGGAACAATTAAAATCAAAAAGACTTCCTACCTTGGGCACATAATGCGGCATTCAGAATATGAAGAAATACAGCTCATAATAGAAGGAAAAGTCGATGGAAAACGTAGCATAGGGAGGAAAAAGAAATCATGGCTACGTAACATAAGAGATGGAACCCACACCGACGGAAACACCCTTATTCACCAAGCTCTGGACGGAGAGTCCTATGCCGTATTAATCGCCAACCTCAGCAGAGGAGGCACCTAGGAGGGAGGATTTAAGAGTCACCCTGTTTATCAATAGATGAGAATTGATATATAATACTTTTTGTGTAAGGGTGAAAACTACCCCCACCCCTAAATAAATTTTAGTATAACTATTTTCTAACTCCACCGACGACAGATTTTCTTTTCGTAAAACGGTCTTTCTAGTATTTGCTACATTTATTTTTGTCAGAAAAACGGTTCTTAAAATATCTGAAAAAATTCTGTGTTTATTTTTTTAAAGTTTGATGCCCAAACGAAGCACTTATAGAGTTTAATTGTGTCCAATGAGCTTATTTTGATTCCAAAAATACGTAGTAGTTCTATGTTCACGGAATATTGAGACACCCTGTATATTTATCTCGTTTGTCTGAAGCTGTAACGCTTCTAAAATTCAATCTTATTTTTTTCTGTTTCTAGTCCTGCTTAAACAATGAGATCTATCACTACCGACTAAACATAACAAAACAAATGCGGAAATTCCTTGTTCATAATAAACGACTAAAATTAACTTTTAACTCCATTACGATGGTCTCGATGATTAGGAAGAGTTATCTAAACAAATAGCCGATCAAAATCAACAAGTCAAACTAGTGAAAAATGTCGAAAATTCAAATGGAGTGTAAAATTAAACCGTCCAAGTGCATTCGGCGTTTGTCGGAAATGGCGGATCATTGACTAATGTTCCGATTTTCCAACTGATCTGCTGCTGGAACGATAGCTTTTGCATCGTTCTGGAATGTCTTTGATGGCGGTGGGTTTTGAGGTATTAAGTTTTTAGTTATGATATTAGACGCTGCAAGATGTAAGAAACTTTACCAGTGATTGATTTTATTCGTAAGTTCGTAATTATGAAAAGAAAGTGTAGGTACTTAGTTATACAGGGTGGTCCGAAATGTATTTCGGAAACTTATAAAATAATAAAAAAAATAAGTAAAAAAGATCGTCTAAATATATGTCATAAAATGCTTAGTTTCGGAGATACAGGGTGTAGAAGTTTCATTTTCATTTCGATTTTCTCCAAATAATTTCTAAAGTAACGTCAATATTTAGATGACAATTGGTATCTGGAAGTTTTTTGACCTGAGAAATTTGATTTTGATGTCAATATGACTTCTATTTGTAGAAGGTGCCACCTACATGTGCTTTAACTGCTTTGAAGAGTAATAATTTTTCGTCCGTACCTGAATAAAACTACTGAGTGAAAAAATATACATTTCCGTGACTTTTCACGTAAAAAATGTTTCTTGACAAAAATCGCCACGAGCAGCGTTGTCAAGAT